>NW_027597589.1:0-73781 GCF_964194155.1 Cetorhinus maximus
ATCCTTTTATTGTTCTCATAGCATATTTCTTTTTCAATGGAATATATCAGAGTTCTGAAATATCTCCTTAAATGTCTGCCACTGCCCCTCTCCCGTCCTGCATTAACCTATTTTCCTATTCTGCTTTAGCCAGCTCTGTCCTCGTACCCTTGTAATTGCCTTCATTTAAGTTTCAGACACTAGTTTCAAATGCAAATCTCTCACCCTCAAACTGAATGTGAAATTCTGTCATATTATGATCACTCTTACCAGGAGGATGCTTTACTATAAGGTCATTAATTAATTCTGTCTGATTACACATTACCAGGTCTAAAATAGCCTGTTTCCTGGTCGGTTCCAGAATGTATTGTTCTAAGAAACTGTCCCGAATACACTATGAGCTCATCCTCCAGGCTACTTTTGCCAATTTGATTTGTCCAATTTATTTGAAGACTAAAATCTGCCATGAATATTGCAGTTCCTTTCTTACAAACTTGATTAACTTAAAAAATCTATTTTAATAAATTTTTCCTCCATTTCCGTTTAAAGCTATTAAAGACTATCAAAAGACCAACAGCGAAGAAATCCAGACCCCACAGCATGAGATCCAAAACAACCTCAATAGTAACACAAAGTGCTAGAAATACTCAGCAGG
This sequence comes from Cetorhinus maximus, assembly GCF_964194155.1. NCBI lineage: Eukaryota > Metazoa > Chordata > Chondrichthyes > Lamniformes > Cetorhinidae > Cetorhinus > Cetorhinus maximus. Next base: position 635 of record NW_027597589.1, read on the forward strand.
TCAGGCGGCATCTATAGAGAGAAAAACAAAGTTACCGTTTCAGTTCTGTGCCCTTTCATCAGAATTCAACTCCAGCTCTAATGAAAGGTAATGCACCTGAAACGTTGTTTTCTCTTCACAGATGCTGCCTGGCCTGGTGGGTATTTCTAGCATTATTTGCTTTTATTTCAGATTTCCAGCATCTGCAGATTTTGCTTTGGTCAATGGCAACAAAACTAGGGTACAACAGTACATGATATAATTGTATTGAAGAGCATTAATTTCAAATCTCTGTTCTGGGTTCAGCAACTTCCCTGAACCATTTTCCCCTGTAGTGTTATTAACGTGTAAGAAAATTATGGAAGACACCAGGGAGAGTGAGGAAGGGAATTTGATGTTAAAACATAAAAATAAATTCTTAATTCCCTTTCATTGGTGGATGTTGATAAGTTTCCCCACCCTGACCAGGAATGCATTGTTTTACATTTTTATCTAGATCTACCACAAATTTGCTGAAATATACCGTTGCTAATGTACCAATGCACCCCACCGTAGGGTGATAGCATAGGTTTGTGTTATTAAGAGAAGTGGATAAACTATTGGAAAAGAAAGATGTAAAAGATTTGGGAAGGTCCAGGAGATTAGAATTAAGTGGATGGTTCTTTCCTAAAGTCTGCAAATGTGTGAAAGGCTTAACTGTTTCTATACTATGAAATCTGAGAATATTTTCTATCTTTCCTTCAGGATTCAGGAATCATTATATGTGCTTGGGAGAATGGAAAGTAACCAGTGTTAAAGTCAGCAAATGTCATTTAAAAATCAGCATAACCAAAATCTCACTTGTCAAGAAAGGAAAGCAGGCTATATTAATGCTGATTGAGGGTAGGTGGCAGAATTAGATGACAATGTTTCTTTAGAGAACTGGAGGGATAGGTTTGTCTGTCTCACCTGATTAGTGCACAGAGAAGAAAATGTGCTGATCCTGCCTAATTTGCCTTCCAAAATGGAATAATTTCTACTCAAGTAGTACAGAGAAAAATCTACTCTATCTGCTGCTGGATGATGCTATGAGGTATTTGGATAAGTGAAAAGGCATGAATAAAATGTAATAGAAATAGAAATTATAGAAAATTTATGACGCAGAAGGAGACCATTCATCCCATCTTGATCGTGTCAGAAATTTGCCCAGCATGTTTGGTGCAATGCTTATTTTCAGGCCAAATTGCACCTTAGAAAGCAAGCCAAATCTGATTTAAAAAGTGTAGTGTAGTGTAGTGACTGGTAGGACATATGTTTTTGATGTTGATATAGGTACTACATTGAAACAGGTGTATGCCGTTTAGCCTTTGAGCCTGTTCGGCCACCATTCATTAAGATCATAGCTGATCTGTGACTTAACTCCATATACTTGCCTTTGCCCCTTTCCTTAACATATTTGGTTAATGACAACCTATCAACCTTGGATTTAAAATTGACCTAGCATCAACTGGCATTTGCAGAAGACAGTGGTAGAAGTTTGGAACTTTGCATGTAGAAGTGTTTCCTAACTTCACTCTTGAAACGTCTTCCTTTTTTTTTAGGCTGTGTACCCTAGTGGTAGACCCCCCCAATCAGTGGGAATAGTTTCTTTGCCTAATCCATTTTTTCTCCTTAACACCTTGAAAACTTCGATCAAATCACCCTATAATCTTCTAAATTTCAGGGAGTACAACACACATTTCTATAATCTCTCTTTGTAATTTATCCTTTGAAGCCCAGGTGGTATTTAGTAAATCTATGGTACACTCCCTCCAAAGCCAGTATATCCTTCCTAAGATGTGGTGCCCAGAACTGAATCCAGTACAGTAGGTGTGGTCTAACCAGGGCTTTGTGGTAGCTATGGCACAACTTCTATTCCCTTGAATTCTAGTCCTCTGGATATAAAGATCAGCATTCTATTAGCCATATTGATTATTGTGTTATTTAACACTGTTGCTCTGCCAGTTCATATTGCTGTGATCATAGGCAAAAGGGTAAATGAACACCTAACTCTACTGAATAAAATATTTACAATACTGTAATATGGTTTTCTAGGCTATAAATGCCGTTTCTGTTATGACAGGTTTAGCATGGCTACATTATCCAAGTTTGCTGTATGCCTGACTGATCAGCATATGTACCATAGTCCACTAATGGGAGAAATCACTGATATTGTTAGCAGGAAAATGGAATCTATACAGGATGCAAGGTAATGTTAATAGGCAAGTTAGCACCATTGTTGTTGTTTTATGGCTGCAGCACTTTGTGCCACTAATTTTGCATTGGTTTTAGGTTTGCTTACCTAACAGCAGGAAATGTACTTCAAAATAATTGATCGCATGTAAAGTGTGTTAGAATGATCTTGAGAAACACAAGATGCTTTATAAATGGAAATTTTCTTTTGAGATGCAAAGCAAAGAAGCTGTAGAACTTTGGGGGTTGGTGCATTCATTGTATTTTGATAAAGCATTTTTAAAAAAGTATATTTCTTGAATTTGATCATAAGGATTGATTATAATGTTAATTATAGATCATTTGGTGCTCTTGTACACTTAAGTGTTTTTTTTTATTCTAAGTAAGCATTTCTCATGTTTTGAATATGATCTTATAAAATAAATTTTTCATGATTAAACAGCAAAATGGTTTGATTTCAATAGAATAGTTTTTAAAATATGGTATATAGTACTAGTCGTATTAATATTTATCTGTACAATCTCCTACTGGTATTTATTCAATCTGAAATCATCAGTGAAATTAAATACTGTGGTATAGGGAAAATAAGTATAACCTTTGTTGCAACATTGAACATAAGTGTGCAAAGCAATGAATGATTCTGAAAGCATTAATTGTCATTAGTAATTATGTCTGTCTGTTGAATAGGATACTTTCATCATTAATGTTGAGCATTTCTGGTATGATCTCTGCACGCCTTCGAAATTGCCTGATAGAAAAAGCAGAATTTCTATTGGATACCAGTGATCCCTCTCAATTTAACAACTCACGCCGAATAGTACAATTTCTACGCAATATCAAGTTCAGTCATCGTCCCCTGTTGGAAAAATGCAACAAGATCTTTCTTCAAAACATAAAACGTCTGGATGCTGATAATATAAGCATAATCCTTGGGATGTACCAGTCTCTACATTTTAGCAATAGTGACTTTCGGCTAGCGGCTAAATGGAGACTTACTGAACTTTTGAATGCTCACATTGACCCTGCCAGTTTTGCCAGGCTGTTTGCAGCATTAGGACCTTTATCTGGACCGGTGGTTAGGGAAAGGTATGTTACTAACTTGTTGGCTATGACATCTAAAGTAACTTCTGAGCTCTTTCTTTCCTTACTCATTGTTAAAGAAAAATGTGACGTTGTGCCTTTATTTTTGAATTTCTATTGTTGTATGGTTTTAAAGCAATTCTTAAAAATCCTATAAATGTAATTGTTTTGAGATATTAATTTCATGATCTTCATCCATTTAAGAAATAATTAATTATATCCCACTAAGAATGATTGCAAGTCATTAATAATATAACCTTTCGCATTTAATATAGTTAAATCAAACAAATGTTTTTAAAACCATCTCGTTAAACTAATTGCAAATACTGTAAACTGAATTTTGACCAGAAATATCGATCTACATACCTTTGTGTGATTATGTAAATCAAAGCTCATTAAAATATAATTAACAAATTAACTTGCAACAAACATTTCTTCCTCCTTCCTTCTCACACCCTTACCCCATTGTATAGGCTTGAATCTGCTACCTTGTTAATGGTTGAAGAGCTTAGCCCTTCACAAACATTAGCTGTAATAGAGACCATGGAAGAGATGGAATGCAGGAATATACAACTAATTCAGAAGTAAGTGTATGTTTTATTGCTGACAAGAAAATGTGCTCTAATGGTTGTAAAAAATATTTATCCTTCATGCTTGACTTAATAAATTTTTGTATTAGCCTTTGACCAGAAAATGCTTGTTTTTATCTCTCTCCTCGCTCAGAGTTGCATCAACTTTGTACAAACAATTGGATCTATACAAGCCACTAGATATTGCAAGAATAACACAGGCATTGTTGTCACTTCGCTGTCAAAATCCAGAATTATGTGCAGAACTGAGGCGACTGTTAGTAAGGTAAAATTTATAGTGAGAAAACTGATCATAGCACAATGTTTCTGTAACAATATTTATCATGTTACACTTTAATGTACCTTGGATAATCAAACAAGTGTGATAGTAACTTTGAATTCTTCTGTGCAGTTTTCTTTCAGAACACATGCAAAACTGATTTTCTGTAAATTTTCTAATATTACTGCAATATAGAATTTGAGTTTATTGAAATATTGCTGGAAAAAGAGACATTTTTTCAAAGCTTTTCATCTTGCATTCATCAGGACAATTCGCAAGAATACCAAATGTAAAGGGAACGACAATTTATACTGTATGAGGAGAGAGTTGATTGGTTGGCAAGTGGACTCTGGTAGAGGCGTTGCCATGGAGAATGCACCAGTTGATGGTGACTGACATTTAACTGCCAAGCATTGTTTGAAATTTAAACCAGGCAACTTGACTCTGATTGGTAAAGGCATTGCCCTGAAGAATGAATCAGTGAATGGCTGTCACTTATTTTGTTTAGCTGAAACAGGTGCAATGTGTGTACATGTTCTTTCTGTCTGCTGGCCAGGAGAGTATTGGAAGAGTTGAGTCTAAAGATAACAAAGGCATGAATGAGGGTTTCAGCAGCATACGGAAGGATCAGAGAAGAGCAATGTTAGGGGAGCAGAGGCATTGGTGATGGAGAGGAAATGAGGTCTGAATCTCAGCTTGGGGGCAAATTGGATGCCAAGGTTGTGAAAGGTATGGTTCAGCCTCCATCAATGGCCAAGGAGGGGGGTAGAGTTGTTGGCTAAGCAACCCAATTTAAACCTGCAATGTATTGGAAGCGGTGACTAGCATGTGGACTGATTGTTCCAGCTGTACCTATGATGGCACTGTTGCCTATTACTCTATAGTAAATGCTGGCACTGGTTCTGCTGCCCCCATGTACGTTTTCTTGGAATCAACAATCACTTTGATCTGATTGTGACATTGACTAGATGCCCTGCATTCCCAGAGTTAAGAAGCTGAGAGTGGAGTTCTAGGAACATATGCATCTCTCAGTCCTATAGCTCCATAGGAAAGGAAAAAGAGTGGTCCCTGAATACCACTATGCTAATAAGCGAACACTTGTATCCATTAAAAAAGATGGTTATATGTAAAGTGTATACAAAGTGGTCTTCAGAAATGCAGGCAGTGTTGCTACAATTATGGTCACCCCCAGATTCGATATAGGATAGTTTGCAGAAAAGCAAAATGCCTGTGTTTTAAAAAGGACATCATATCTGACCCAAACAATTGCAGGCCCATTAGTTTAATAGCAGTACTGAATAAAGTAATTGAACCTATTCCGAGGGCCTACACAATTGCAGTAACTCAATAAGCAATCAACATGGATTAAGAAGTGGATGACACTGATTAATGAGCCACTTCCACTTGCTTGAGTATATTACAGATAGTATAACTCCTTAATGTGGTTTATTTGGACTTTCAGAAAGTCTTTTGACATGAAAATCACAATCTAGCACTGAACATGGAACTAGATAAGAAACTAATTTTTTTTAAAAACTGGGATATATCAAAACTGCTGGAGCGTTAACTGGATTTGGTGCTTTTAACCTTGAATGTTCTTAATCTAAATAAATGACTAAGAGTAACTACGTTGGTCAAATTTAGCTGCGACACTAAAGTAGAGACTAATAGAGGCGCAGGATACAGCCTAATAAAACCGATAGATCCTAGAAGGATATGCTGATAGGGTTAAAAGAAAGGCTTGCATTTACATAGTGTCTTTCATGACCTCGGGATATTCTAAAGTCCTTCGCAGCAAATGAGGTACTTTTGAAATGTAGTCACTGTTGTAATGTTGGAAATGGGGCAGCATATTTGCACGTAGCAAGCTGTAATGTTGGAAATGGGACAGCATATTTGCACATAGCAAGCTTCCAAAACATCAACATGATAATGACCATGTAATCTGTTTTTGTGATGTTGATTGAGGGAAAATATTGGCCAGGATACTGGGATAACTTGCCTGCTCTGCTTCGATATAGTTCCATGGGACCCTTTTGTGTTCACGGTTACATTGAGTTGGCTGGGCAGAGGCTTGTGTAGAGCATAGACACTGGCAGAGACCATTTGAACCAAATAGCCTATTTTTGAGCTGTGAATTCCATGACTGAAGATGAATCTTGAATACTCTGGTTATTTTGCAATTGGTTATAAAGCATAGCATGCTTTGGCCTTAACTTCAGTGGAAATTCAGATGCAAGGCAATACATTTAATATTTTCTTCCCTTCAGAATTACAATTTAGAGTTAATTATTGATTAAGCCACACAGGAAGTACAGTAATTATAGATTAGTGATTGTATGTGCATCATATAAACTATTTTGTACATTGCATGGAGAACAATGCCTGTATACCAAGCACTCTGGATTGCTTTCATTCTCATTAGTATAAGTACATTGTTGAGCTCTTCGTAAATATTTGAGAGCTATTTTGTTTTCACTTTGTAAACCTGAGTTGCAATTTATCCATATTTAACTAAAGTGTGGTCTAAATCGTGTATGGGTGCACAGTGGAAAGTTACCAACAGCTTTCTCACTTCTAAATACTCATTTTGTCATTTCTCTCTTTCCTCCCCTACCTGCCACCCCTTCATTCCCACCCACTTCAGTTATCTTCATCGCAGTGTTGTTCCCTGTGAGGTGTCCATGTTAACTCGGGTTCTCTCCCTCCTTCCTTCTCCACGAGTTGACCACTTGATCCCTGAACGTATTGATGCTGTTTTGCCCCAGTGTAATTTAAGTGACTTGAATGCATTGGCCATTGCCATCACCAAGTGGGTACGGAATGGCTCCTCATACCAACCTGGCACAGCAGCAATGCATATGAAGCTACTACAAAGACTAAATAAATGTGGTTTGGAGAGACTACAGAAGGCAGACCATATGGACCTGCTGATTGAAGAGCTAAAATACATTTCTGGAGAATGGTTTGAAGAAGTCCTTGCTGAAGAAACAATGGCAACCTTTGAACGACTGATTGATCAGATGACTGGGTCCAATGTCCCGGAATTTGCACTATTTTTAACCAAAACAAATTGCCTGCATACTGGTCTGCTGGACCAAATAGCATCTGTCACACTTGAACGTATCAACAAGGTATGTAAAAGTTAGTACATTATATAGGGAAAAAGCCTTATTGTTCTTCCCCTTTTGACCACCTTTATTTAAACCTGTAAATTATAATGCCATCTAAAGGTGAAGCTTTCAACTTAAAACAGATTAAAACAGGTTATGTGAATCAGCTACTTGTTACACAACCTGCCTGATTTTTGTTTTTCTTTCCATTGTTTTAAATTGAAAGGAGAATTATTGTCTGGGCATTTAACAGGGTGGCCTGTTTTATGCTTCCGGTGAAGTTTAGAGTTCTAATACTGTTCTTTAACACTGCAATGTCTTCTGCCTCTTTTTTTTCCCCTTCTCCTTCCTCAAAGTTTTATATATAGTGTCTTTATTTGCTAATCCTAACTCAACTATAGCCAATTTTCTATTTGAATCAGTAATCCTAATTCTCAATTTATGTTCACATACTGTATGATTTAATGATCACTTTTTCCCTTTTGCTTTGCAGGTCTTTTTTTTTGGTGTTTTCACTATTTATTCTGTTTTAGCCTCTTAACGTTTTTACTTTTCTTGCTGTCGAACTACATGGGCAGAATTTAGCCCTTGTCGAGTGGGCTCGGTGGGGGCGGGCGGGGGTAGCTGAGAAGCCAATTGCCACCCGCAATCAAGGCCGGAAGGCGATTTCATGTTGGCGGGCCAATTAAGGCCCGCACAGCGTGAAACACGAGCAGCAGCATTTAGCGCTGCCTGTGCAGGCGGGGGGAGGAGGGCAAGCGGGGCGAGCGTGAACTTCATGCATGTGCGCAAGTGCACGCTTCAGAATCTCCCTGAGGCACAGAGCTGCCTCAGGGAAATGATGAATTTCCAAAAAAGAATAATTGAAAAATGTAATAAAACATGTCCCCTCATGTGACATGAGCAGGGACATGTTATTAATTAAATTGTAAAACTTCTATTTTTATTTGCTTTAGGAAACCTCATCCTTCCAGTGGATGAGGTTTTCTAAAAAGTGCAAAGGCTGCTTGGCCTTTTTGTCTGCCCACCAACCATAATGTTGGACGGGCAGCGAAAAATTTAAGTTAATAACCTTGTTAATGGCCTTAACAGGCCTTTTAATTGTTGGTGGGCGTGCTGCCGACTCCAGTGCGTGCCCGCCGACCGAAATATCAAGCGACAGCGCGTTGACGTCAGGATGCTCGCCTAACATCAACGCATGTCATTTTATACTCGAGTGGGTTGGGTGCGTGCCCGCTGAGTTAAACATTTTGCCCCATGTGATTTACTGCCTTGCCAAGCTGCCAATTCTACCCTCTCTTGTTTTCCTCATTCTTCTTGCCATACTAGTTTAAATTTGCACCTCCCAACCCCAAACACGCACACAAGCACATTTAGTTAAACTTTCTGGCCCTTGCTTTATTCTGACATAATCTGACTGTCAGTACAGCTAGCTTCTGCTCCAGAACTGACACTAATGCCTTAGTAGTCTGATTTTCCTTCTACACCCCTAGCCATATATTTACCTCCTTAATCTGGCTGCTGTTGTACTGGCTATTGTGTAGCACTGGTAGTGATCATGAGCTAGAGGTTCTGTTTTTTTAATGCACTTCCTAACTGATGCAACCTTTTTGTTTTTGGACCTGCAACCCATTTTTCCCTATGTTGGTTCCAATGTGAACCATGATTTCCAACTGGTCTTCCTGCAAGGACTTCTGCATGTGCTTTGTTATAGCTCTAACCCTGACCTTATGATAAAAAACTATTTGGTACCCAAGTTTGTGGTTTCAAAAATGACTGCGAAAATTGATGTGCAGAAGAATAAACTAACAATGTTTCTGCACTCCACCTTTGATCACTCTTCTCCCTCCCTGCAACCATCCCTTCCTGCAACCATTCTTTTCATTGTGCCATGGCCTTCTCTTGAATTACTGTTTTTGTAACAATTTAATTGCTAAAACTGTGACCTCAGAGCCCCCTGCACTACTTCCTATTTCTTTTCTGATCTTGATTGTTTTCTACTTCAAATCCTTATCCTCTATATCTCTGTTAGCCTGTGAGGTGACCATCTCCTGGAACACGCTTCAAAAATCCCTTCCTCTACTTTGTGTAGATGACCAAGTGTTTCCTGCTGTTCCTTGAGCCATGTAACTTTTGAACTTGAGTAAGTGTAGCCCGTAACACTTTTGCAATGGTGTTTACACTAGATGTTCAAATCATGCAGAAACACATGCCAGCCAGGTTCACACACCTCAAAATACAGCTGTCCTTCCTTGTCACTTTTTTGAATTTTAATGTTTCACAGAATATTTAAAAAAATTCATTGAGTTGCTATGATCTGGAATCTACTGCTTGAAAGCATGTTGGAGGCAGGTTCAGCAACTTTCAAAGCGAAATTGGATATAGACTTGGAAATATCTGCACGGGTCTAAAGCACAGCGGATCAAATGTCCTCCAGTGCTGTATGATTCGATGGAACATTATGTGAGCTGTGCTGTAGTGTGCACATATAATGAGGACAATTAATATACGCCATCTACTGTATGACATAAGTGCTAATTACAGTGAAAGAAAGTCACTTACCAATCCTAGTCCTGTAGCTTCACACCAAATGGTCTTTCAGTGCTAAATCCTGAATTGGGCCAAAACTTTTACCAGAAGTAAAAAGTGGACTTTTTTTTATATTGGTGAGTATATGAGGGAACAATCTGATAGGTTTGTTGAGGTATTGTGGAAAGAAAGCATGGGTCACTTATTTGCTTTCACCTCTGCGCTGGATAAATCCATATGCAAATTAAACATAAATAATTGCGTGCTCGAGTGAATTCTTAACATTTACCCACTCTCTTAACTTGTAGAAGAGGAATGTTAGATTTTTTTGACACTTGAGGGTTATTAGAATAAGAAATGCTTGACCACGAGCAGCCATTTGAGGAAGAGTCCATATAACATTATTTAAGATGGCTGGATAACTATTTGAAAGGCAGAATATAAAACAATATGAAGAATGGGCATGGAGGTGGGACGAGAATAAAGTTGACAAGTCAGGACTGAGGACGATGCGCCAAAATGGTCTATTCCTATGCTGTAGTTCCTCTGATTCTACTCTGTAATTCCAAACTTTAATGAATGTGGTGCAGTATTCCTGAATTTGTACTAATTCTACACACATTGTTTGAATACTTCTCTGCTTGACCAAATAGTTCTTAGGTTTGCATATGAAGAATAGCCACAGGAGAGGACCTATAACTTGGAATCACTTTTTAAGAAATGTCATACTCAAGACAAAATCAGAAGAGGAAATGGATAAAAGTTACTACAAAACGTCATTTTGATTTAATCTCTTTTTTATGTTGGAGATTTCTTGGACGATGGAATGCGGCAGCAAATGTTTGTATTGAGTTATTTAAAAAGGAATTGGATTACTCTGGAAAAAAAAAGAAATAATATGGGGAAAGGGAGAGGGAAATGGGAAGACAAAGTAATAGTAGTTCTGGATAATCTGATCTTGGTGAAATGTTCTAGAAACTATTTGCTTTCAATTAGAATTCCTTAATTCTCCATAGACTAACCCTAAAGCGCTTTTCATTTGAATAATGACTCCTGATGAGCAATTTATGGAACTGTCTGTGGCTAAAATACTTTTGACAAGAATAATATGATGGTGACTTTATTTTTCTTAATAATTCAGATCCATTATTCAGCCATATATGCCACTCTGCTTCCATTCACTATCCTGAATTATGATCCTCCACAAGCTGACGAGTTCTTTGAATCCTGTATACAGCATATCAGACCTCATTTGAGTGAGTATTATGCTACACATCATGAGAATGCAGCATATAATGTCCACAGATATTTAAGCCAATGAGTTGCTTAACTTCTCATATTCAAACAGAATTATTCTTTATACATAAATGATTGTGTAAACTTTGAAATCACCTGTAAAGTTGAACACTACAGCAATTATTGATGTAGTATTGGATTTTGAAGTTACAGTATTTTGTTGAAAGCCAAACCTCTTTCTTGTGCTATTTCCTTTCTCCATTATTTTAAACAGCATATGAGGAATTGGAGGAGTAGTAGTGGCTTGAGAACACTGCCATATTGCAAAATGGTAGCAAGATTCTGAGTGCCAGGCCTAATTTCTGACAACTATTGGCTTAACCCACCCAGCTGTGTACTACATTTAATGGTGGACCTAACTTTGGACTGGGTTGGGAAGGCTGGAATAAAGATATATTTGGGCAACGAATCAGTAAACCAAGATCAATTTCGGAACTGCTGACCTTTTGAAACATTAAGATTGGTGACTTGTTTGTTGATTTTTGTATTAAATCTATTTATTAATGTTGGGGTACAAGCTGTTTAATAATTTTGTATTTCCAATAAAATTGCCCAATTTGCATAATTAATTTTTATAACTACCTGTTCTCAGAAAACAACTATTTTTCATATGCAACTTTATGCTAATGATTATAGTAGGGATAGAGATTTGATTTCTCTCATTTTCCTGAGTTGTTACTTCCTTACACACTTAATGTATGGAGCAATAATGCCTGCCACAGCTTTAAGGGACAAAGCATTTTGTAGAATTATTTTTGGATAGTGTGCTTCTAAGCAGTATTGGTAGCGGCTGGGGAAGATGGTGACGCAGTGGTATTGTCACTGGACAAGTATTCCCGAGACCCAGGCTAATGCTCTGGCGAGACCCAGCTTCAAAACCCCACCACGGCAGATGGTGCAACTTGAAATCAATAAATATCTGGAATTAAAAGCCTGATGATGACCATGGCCAAAATAGTGCCGTCAGTGTGTGGGGCAGGCCCGACATGCCGACGCGCAAAATGACGCGAGGTGACGTCGGGTCTGTGTCCCGATGTCATCACGCGTCATCTCAATCTTTCGTTCGGTGGGCACAGGCCAGAGGCGCACCTGCCGAACTGCCAACGACCTATTAAGGCCATTAAAAAAGTAATTACCCCTATTTAAAAACGCTGCCTGTCCAACCTTAAGTTGGCGGGCAGGTAAGGAGTACAAGTGGCCTTCACGTTTTCCAGGAAACCTCATCCATGGACGGGATGAGGTTTCCTAAAGGTTTAATGAAATAAATTAATTAATTTTGCTACGTTGACAAACATGTCCCAGCTCATGTGACACTCACATAAAGATGTGTTGTAATACAAAAATACCAATAATGTCCAAGATTTTGAACATCAGTCTTGTTAAAACAGTGTTAATGACAGGAATACAAAATCACTTTTCTATAATGTGTCTTTAGAAGTTTAACGCATTTCATATCTTTAATGTGCTCATGTAGATAGTTCAGTGATATAGAGGCTTTATTTTTGCCTACATTACAACAGTGATTACACTTCATAAATACTTAATTAGGTATAAAGTGCCTTGGGACACCGAGATCTTGGAAAAGTGCTATATAAATGTAAGTCATTTTTTCTTTACATAGATCTATGTGACCCTCATCTTCTGGTGCTATTTGGTTACTCGCTAGCTCTTGCAGGCTACTTTCCTGAAGATATAATTAAGACTATTTTTAGTGTGGATTTCCTAGCGAAGTTGGACTCGCAGTTGGATAGTAAGTTTCTTTTGTCATTTAAGCATTGGTACTTATAGATTATTAAAGGTACCTGTATTCATCCATCCTTACACTCCAATTGTTTTGGGGTCTGCAATTTTTCCACCCCTCCACCACCAACACCACCACCACCACAACCCAAACCCCCCAGCAATATAATTTCAGAAACAAAGAATAGCTGCCTTTGAACAACACAGATATTTTGATTAGATTTTTTTCCAAATGAGATTTAAAGATTAATTACATATTTGGATTTCCCACACTTTGTATGTCACACCAGAACATTTTGGCACATGTGTGGTGGGACAGGCCTAAGACTGGGTCCACTATAATTGTGGTGGGACAGGCCTGAAATTGGGTCTGTTATAATTGGATGAGGGTGAATTTTTAATATCTCAAACTTTAGAGAAATGAAAGGCATGACCTTTGGGCATGAGTTCTCACTGCATAATACAGCATTGACTTATAATAAAGCAAACTTAATTCCTACTCTCAGTCTGGCCTATATGTGACTATATTTGCACACCAACATAAGTTGACTCTTGACTCTGAAGTGTCCAAATAAACTAAGCTGTATTTGAAGGCTTACCATCATCATCTCAGGGAAACGATGGATGGGCAATTAATGCTGGCATTTCCTGGAAGACCTACATCCTGGGAATAAGGAAAAAAATGTCAGATATAACCGGAATTACTCTTTTGTGTTATCTTAATTTTACCCGGCAGCCAAAATCTCTTGTGCTTATCATTTTGTTTTTGAGCCAGTTGGCTTGCTAATTTTATAAGCATCGAGTGCTGGGGTACTACCTGACACACTCAAATGTGTTTCATCTGCTGCAGTTTGCTTGCATTTAAATCTTCAGGCTAATGTCTTAAAGATGATTTAGAATTCATGTAGCCCATGATGTACAACCGGATCAACTGATTAAGCCAGTTAACAGCTGATGATGGTTTCCTTTGATACTGTTGGCTAATTTCCATTGTAATGATACAACATTTTGCCTTGATGCCCCTGAGTAATGGAGCGAAAAATTCCCCACCCGATTGTTATCTGTTAACTGCATCTGAGTCTGCGTGTGGCCATTGTGTGAGGATTGCATCAGACTTAACCATAGACACATAGCTTGCCATTCCCTGTGAAGAATATTCCTTAGTTAAAATGACAAAGGGATTTTAGTAGAAAGGGAAAATTGGTGGAAAAAGAAAATGCTGTAATGTATTATAGTAACTTGGTTTCTAATACTAGCATTGCCTGATGCTCTGAACATGCGAATCCGGTTACGTTTAATGGAGCTGAACAGAGCTGTTTGTTTGGAGTGCCCGGAATTCCAGACCCCTTGGTTTCATGACCGTTATTGCCAGCAGTTGCTAAATAAAGGTCAGTGATTGCTACTGTAAATAGAACTATATTTTTGAACCTTTCTTGCTCAGTTTTTGTTCTTCCTCCCTTTTAATGCTTGTTCACCTCAGCCTATGTTGCCAGCTAATAATTGCAGTCTTTTGATTCAATTGTGTTTGTCTGCATGAGCCAAATATCCAGTAGTCAGCCCAATACAAGAAACTTTGCCTCTGGGAAATATCCTTATTCGCACTTGTGCTGCAGAACAGGGCAAATTCAAAACAATGGCTGCCAGATTTTCTACACGTGTTCAATCAGCACAACTTGCAAGACTGCAATTTTAAGTTCCCTTTTTATGGTACTCCTGCAGTTCACGCTATAAACAGCCCAAAAAAATGCTGCAATGGTGACATTAGTGACACAAGCCATAAACTTAACTTGTTGTGCTTTCTGATTTTCCAGTGCAAATTCAAGCCACAATTTGCTGGGAAAATAATTGAACTATGCCATAATGAGCATAACAGCAGCACAGCCTATGTTTGTTTCACAGCCAAAGCACTGAAGATAGACACAGAAATGACCATCAGATTATTTAACAGGAAAACATTTAGGAGCAATGGTTCCATTCTGATAATGTGGGTAGGGATCACAGCTTTTGTGAAAAGAAGGTCTAGGTCTGCTTTAATACCATTGAGTTTGTACTATATTATGGTTTAAGAAGGGGCCCTGTATGCCTAGAGTTGTCTTCTAAACTGCATGTGATGTGAGCTTTGCCATTTTTCATTACAGGTTGCAATCCATGTTTAGCATACAACCTCCATAAATAGAATATTAAAACATCAGAGCAAGATTGGCTTCCAGAAGTTTTATTTTATTGCATAAAAATTTCAGTGAAGTTCTCACATGTCAGTAAAATGTTGCCCTTGGGTGAAGATTGGGCTGAATATTTTGCTGATTTTTAAGCCTCCAGCACCATTTTGTAATGGTCTTAAGTGGCTGTAGTAATCACACTTGAGTTGATTCAGCAAACTTGATCTCCATCGATTTTAATCGGGGGTGGAGTAATGATCATTTCTATTGTGAGGGAAAAGGTTACTGTTAATAACTCTGTATAGACAGTGACCTGCATAACCATGGGTGTCGCAAGTTTGTGCCATCCTTTTGTTTTTTGATCTTGTGTTTTCAATAAGTGTTTTGAAACCTCATCTGGTTTGTTAAATTTATACTTTATTTATACCATGCATTCAAATATGCCAATTTCTGAGTGCAGGACATTACTATTTTGTAATACAAATTATTTATTTTAAAGGCAATGTTTCTGTCAGTCCGCTCCAGCAGCAGATCCAAGAAATATTGGGCCAGTTATTGGGAGGAAGCATCTATGCCAAAGCCTCTGTATTCACCCCATATTATTATTTCATAGGTATGTTATTTGACCTTTTGCAGCCTCCTTTAGTTATAATAATTGTATTCTGTCTTTTGGAGGAAAGGTAATTTAAATTTATTGTTGGATTAATTTTTGTTCTTGTTAATTCCAGTGATCTAATCCACCCTGACTAGTTTCTGGATTCTGTAGGTTCTTGAATTGTGTAAGAGTTCATTGGTTTTTGAGTACATTTTATTTTTTATAAGACCTTTTTAAGTCTGTAATTGGTCATTTTAGTAACTAAGCAGAGATTTCCTTTTTGGATCCAACATTAAGACAGCAATACTTAAGATGACAGCTTAGATTAGTATTTTGAAATTACAATGCTCCAATTTGGCCTGAATTTTGTAATAATTGATTGAATAAGGAAGACTGTTTAATTACCTATGGTCTCCCTCATTCTTTGAAATAAGTTCAACTTCCATTTACAAAACTGCCTCCCAGCTAGCTCTCGGATGGTTTACCTTGTGCCGTGAAAGAATGTAGGAGCATAGAATCACGAGTAAGCCATTCAGCTTATTGAGACTGTTCTGCTATTTAATGCGATCATGGCTGATATACACCTCAACTCTATTTTCTCACCATAGATCACATTCAGTCTTAAATTTCAATTAATATGGCACCCACAGCCTTCTGGGGAATGTGTTCCAGATTTCCACTATCCTTTTTGTGGGGAAAATGATCTCACTCCTAAATACCCTGGCTCTAATTTCTGATTTATCCCTCTTGTTCTGATTCCCCCACAAGAGGAAAGGGTTTCTTGGAATGCACCCAATCAAACCCCTTTATTGTTTTTAAACAATAAAATTGGATCATTTCTCAACCTTCTAAACTCAAGAGGAATACAAGCCAAGCTTATGTAACCTGTTGTCATAATTTAATCCTTTAAACTATGGTATAATTCTGGTCAGTCTGTGTTGAACCCCTTCCGAGGCTAATACATCTTTCTGGTTTCAGTGTCCAAAACTGAATACAGTACTCCAGATGGAGTATACCCAAGGCTTTGTACAACTGAAGCATCACTTCCTTGCTTTTGAATTCCACCACCCCACCCCCCCACCCCTTGAGATAAATGCCAACATTTCTTCATTCTTTCATGTAGATGACCACTATAAGTCCAAGTTTGGCATCCTCTTGCGTCATAGGACAGAATTTTTTCCCTTGGTGGGCGTGCGGGCCCCACCGGCTCAGCGGCGGGCGGACAGCCGACCCCTGCCACTGAAACGGGGCCCTCTGCCATTTTGAGTGGGCGGGCCACTTAAGGCCCGCCCAGCGGCATCCCCGATGGGAAGCGCTATGCGCTTCCTGTCCGGGGGTGGGGAGGGATTTCCCCAGCTGTCAAAGTGCGCTCTTTCGCGCATGCTCACGAAAGAGCACACTGCTCCCTGAGACAAAGTGCTGTCTCAGGGAGATTACTGATAGTCCGAAAAACTTTAAAAATAGAAAAATTAAAACATTAACATGTCCCCCTCATGTGACAATGTCACACGAGATGGGACATGTTAATAAATATCACATAAAATGTATTAAAGTTTTTAAAAACAGACATGAAACCTCATTCCGCCAGTGGATGAGATTTCATGTATTATCAGAAGCCCGCCAGCCTTAAGGTTGGACGAGCAGGTCTTTAATTATCTTAATTACTCTGTCAATGGCCTCAATTGGTCATTGACAGGTTGGCGGGCGGACAGCTGATTTCGCTGTCCGCCCGCCTTCCTAAAAATTTAAAGGGACCAGGATGACGTCGAGGGTTCCTCCCGATATCATTCTGCGTCATTTTCCTGTTGGCGAGCGGACCCTGCCCCCAAATCGCTGATGGGAAAATTCAGGCTGTAGTCTTAACCTGGTCAAGAAAAACTATTGTTGATGGTGATTTTCCCCCATCAAATATTTCTAGATTGAAATTGCTAAATTATTTCTTGCAGACTTTCAATGTATCCTTGACAAACACCAGAAACCTCTTCCTTATGTCGATCAAAGTACTATGCTACTTCCTAAAAATGGAAAAATGCTTTGGGAACCAGACAATGAATTTATTGGAGAGAAACAGCTACTACCAGGAGCACAAAGGTTTGGGCAAAGACAGTTTGTGAGTTTTCTTAAATATATTCCTGAAGTAGTACTTCTCAAAATATCTGCAAATAAAGGTCACCCGACAAAGGTATAATCAGCACTTTAAGATGTAGTTTTTCACAAGCTTGTAAATGCCTAATTAAAACTTTGATTGTAATTCATTTTCTACGTGCTCCTATCTAACCAATCAAACTAGTATGCTAGACAGAATTGTGTAACTTTATGTACGGCCATTCCTCCATAGCCTCTTGGAAGTGGCAGTGCTGATTGTTTTTTTTTTCTCTCTTTGCTTTGAAATAGAGTTCTTTGTTGCCACAAAGATCTTATCAAATGGTAGAGCAGGCTCAAAGGGCCGAATGGCCTATTCCTGCTCCTCATTCGTACATTCGTAAGACACTCCTTAAAACCTATCACATTGACCAAGCTTTTGGTCAGCTACCCTAATGTTGCTTTCCTTGGCTGGATGTAAAATTTTTTGTCTGATTACGCTCCTGTGGATTGCCTTGGGATGTTTTACTATGATAATGGTGCTATATAAATGCAAGTTGTGGTACACATCTCCTGCACACACTAACCTTCCTTCCTTCCTTTATCTTACTTTCTTGGAAAACCTGAATGTCAATTTGTTGCATGTCCTTTTTGAAAATCAAGACTGTCTCTATATGTATATATACATAAAATAATGTGGGAAAAGAAGTTATACATTTGTTGTAGCTTTAGTGGTGTTACAATTATACTCAATTCCTGAGAGTGTCCTATATTGACATATGTCTTTTTTTTTCTTTATTTTACATTTTAAACAAGAACAGTAAATAGCCTTTAATTATTACATGTTTAGTGTGTGCATCTGAATCACTGGTACCCATGAGACATCAGTTAAAGAAAGAAATGAAGGCAGATGAGTTAAACAAAAATTCAAAGTCATTTGGTATTTACATTTGAGATCTCAAAGTTATAAACCAGGTCTACCATACTTTAGATGTTCCCAACCCCAAGTGTTGTCAGGCACATACCCTACCTCTCCCTCCCTGCTGACGGTTCCAGAAAACTGTCAGTGAGTCAAATTCCACATTCCATCACCTGGTCTGCCAACTTCAGTTCCTTTTTCTGCAGTGATGCCAGACCCAAGGATCCCTCCATACAGACAAACCCCAGCAATGCTGCCAAATTGCGAAATCCTCACCCAAATCAACCAGGTCGTATGGTTGTATGCAATCATGCACACTCCACAGGTAATAGGGGCAGCAGGCTCCCTTCCCTGATGGGCATGGTTTATAGTCGCACAATTTTCACTGCCTCATGGTTCCTTTTCTATTTGTACAGTGGCTGTTTCGTACTTGTCAGCTATGGCTCAGATGGTAGCGCACTCTCCCCTTGAGTCTCGAGGTTCTGGATTGAAGTCTCATTCCAGGACTTGAGCACAAAATTCAAGAACAACAGACCAGTGCAATATGAGAGAGTAATACATTGTCTGAGGTGTATTTTTTCAAATGAGACATTAAACTGAGGTCCAGTCTGCCCCCTCATGTGAACATAAGATCCCATACACTATTTTTGAAAAAAAGCAGGGGAGTTATTCCTGGCATCCTGCCCAATATTTATCCCTCAATCACCATCACAAAAGCAGATTACATGGTCATTATCATATTGCTGTTTGTGGGAGCTTACTGTGCACAAATTGGCTGCCATGCTTCCTACATTACAACTTCAAAAGCACTTCTTTGGCTGTAACGCAGTTTGAGATGTCTGGTAGTCATGAGAAACATGATTATAAATGCAAGTCTTTGTATGTTTCTCATGTAGTGGTTACAAAAACAATACAGAAAAGGGTAAAGAGTCTTCTGAGTTGTAATGATAATATAGATATTAATTTTAATAGGGAAAATCAATATTAACAAAGTGTGATTTATGCACTTAAATCATGAGTCATTATTCTTGAATACAGGTTTCTGCTGCTTAAACCCTGAACCTGAATAAGTGCACAAGTTATGCATTGTTGGAATATCTTTAATAGATACTGTTAAGATTTTAAAGAGTATTCTTTCAGTTTCTGACTTGCATTTACTGGAGTTTCAAGGAAATTAATCTGCGTCAGTGTATGAATTTCAGTAAAACTTAACGGTGGCTGATCCATGGGATCTGCCAACCATCTTGTTGTATAATGCTTTCCATCAGTTTACTGCAAAATCTCTAACTGGGGTAAATGTATCTTCTACTAAATGAACCATGTAATCATAGAAAAACTAAACCCCTTGAACGTGACCACCTGTCTGAAAGAGGGAATTCTTGTGGTCAGCAGTTGTGGTTTAAATTGGGGTGTTGGGAATAGAGATAGTGTGAAAAAAGTAAACCATACATGCACATTTTGTTTTCTTTCATCACACTACAGAAAACTGAAATGGTAGCGGTAGCCTATGGTATTATATTATGACTTAAAATAAACCAAGGTGTTGTCATTCCTACAGGATTGCTATAGATTTTCTTGACTCTAAAGCTTTCTGCAAGAACTCTCATCACATTAAAGGAGAAACTGCTATGAAAAAGAGGCACTTGGAGATTTTGGGATACCATGTAGTACAGGTACATTGTCTTACAGAAATAGCAATGTTTTATTCTGCATGCTATCAAAATATGGCAAATACCTTAACTCAATAAGAAAAGCATTTAAAATTATGATTGGCCTCAATTTGCCACCCATTTTACAGCAGTTTCTGGATGAATAGGAGCATGAAATGCTGCAGGGAGCTGGCCCACTGCCTCCCTAGACTCATCTGCCTTTTTCAGAATTTTCCACTAGAAATGACTGGATTCAAAATATGCTTTCTATATTGTTGGTGAGCTTAGTAAAATTAAATAAGAATATATTATCTAGTGTACTTTTTATCTGTAATGCATGAGAGAGTTGTCAGCAATGTGCTGCATGCCGTTATTAATGTAATGAAGTGGCCCTTAAAATTTAAAAGACCACATTGCATGGTACATGATTGAGTAGCTGCATCAGGCAAAGTGATATATAAAAGGATCACAGTATCCTTACAGTGTAGAAGGAGGCTGTTCGGCCCATGGAGTCTGCACTGGCTCTCTAAAAGAGCATCCAACCTAGTCCCACTCCCCTGCCTTAGCCCTGTAACCTTGTACATTCTCTCTCTTCAGGTAGAAATCCAATTCCCTTCTGAATACCTTGATCGAACCTGCCTCCACCATGCTTTCAGGAAGTTTGTTCCAGACTCCAGTCACCCTTGGGGTGGAAACATTTTTCCTCACATCACATCTACTCCTTTTTACAATTATTTTGAATCTGTGCCCTCTAGTTCTTGATATTCTCTCGAGTGGGAACAGTTTCTCACTATTTACACTGTCCCATACCCCTCAGGATTTGAATACCACCATCAAGTCTCCTCTCAGCCTTCTTTTCTCCAGGGAAAAGATTCCCAACCTCTCCAATCTATCCTCATAGCTACAGCTCTTCATCCTAGGAATCGTTCTTGTGAATCTCCTCTGTACCCTCTCCAGTGCCTTCACATCCTTCCTCAAGTATGGCGCCCAGAATTGGACACAGTACTCCAGATGAGGCCTAACTAGTGTCTTACAAAAGTTTAACATGACCTCCTTACTCTTGTACACAATGCCCCTATTAATAAAGCCTAAGATACTATATGCTTTACCAACTGCTCTCTCAACATGCCCTTCCATCTTCAATGACCTATGTATGTGTACACAAGGTCCCTCTATTCCTGCACCTCCTTTAGAGGCTGTCCCTTTATTTTATATTGTCTCACTATATTTTTCCTGCCAAAATGATTCACCTCACACTTCTCTGCATTGAACTTCATCTGCAACTTGTCTGCCCAATCCACAAACATGTCTATGTCCTTTTGAAATTCAAGACTATTCCCATCACAGTTGACAACATTTCCAATCTTCGTATCATCTGCAAATTTTGAAATCATGCCTGCACACCATAGTCTAGGTCATTAATATATATCAGGAAGAGCAAGGGCCCCAACACTGATCCCTGGGGAACTCTACTACAAACCTTCCTCCAATCTTAAAAACAATAATTTGTCACTACTCGCTCTTTCCTGTCACTCAGCCAATTTATTATCCAAGTGCCTACTTTCCCTTTTATTCCATGACCTAGAATTTTTCTCTCAAGCCTGTTGTGTGGCACTGTATCAAATGCCTTTTGAGAATCCATATACATCGCATCAACAGCGTTTCCCTTACAACCGTCTCTGTTACCTCCTCAAAAAATTCCAGCAAGTTAGTTAAACATGATTTTCCCTTAATGAATCCATGCTGGCTTTCCTTAATTACCCTGCACTTGCCTAAGTGACTATTGATTTTATCCCGCACTACATTTTCCAGAAGTTTCCCTACACTGAGGTCAAACTGACTGGTCTGTCGTTGCCAACTTTCTCCTTGCACCCCTTTTTGAACAAGGGTGTAACATTCACAATTTCCAGTCCTCTGGCACCTCCCCTGTATCGAAGGAAGAATGAAAGATTATCATCAGTGCCTCTGCAATTCCCACTTTCATTTCCCTCAGTATCCATGGACGCATCTCATCCGGTCCTGGTACCTTATCTATTTTAAGTAAAGGTGGCTTTTCCAACACCTTCCCATCAATTGTAAGTTCTTCTACTGTACCAGTTACCTCCTCTCCCAACTCTGCCTGGGTAGGATCCTCTTACTTTGTAAAGGCAAGTGCAAAGTACTCATTCAACACCTGCGCTATTTCTTCAGCCGCCACATGCAAGTTCCCTTTTTTGTCCCTAATCGGTCCTATTCTTTCTTTTACTAGTCATTGGTGACCTGACAAGACCAAAATCTACCAGGAAAAATTAAAATCAAAATGCATCAGGTTAGAGTACTGAGACACAGGTGTGTCTGCATCAGCTCTAATCTGCAGGCTTCCTTCTGTACCACTGTGTACATTAGCCATTTTATTTCCCACATTTCTTTTTGTGGGCTGGCAATACGAGATGCTACATTTTGGCTAGTTCTATGAACTTTTAAATTTTCTTTTACCATAATGGAGTCATCACAATTCTCATCAAGAGCTTTGACTTAGTTTCTATTTATTAAATTACCAAATTAATTAAATGCTTCTGATAGAGTATTCAGGTAATATTATTGCTTCACCAGTTATCACTGTAAAACGCTTTGTTCATTTATTATTTTGTTTTTATATTTAAAATCTGAAACATAGCTTAGCTAATAAATGATAAAAATAAAATTGGCATCAATACTTTGCAACCTAAAAGCATTCTTTCATCTTTTTATTAGCATTGTCCCAGTTTGTAGTTTTATTTCTTGCAATGCAACTTGGCAATAAAATACATATTGTAATTTTAAAATGTTGTCTTTTTTGAAATTATCTTTATAGATCCCTCATTTTGAGTGGAATTCCATGGAATTGTCAACAAAGGATGCATGGGTAGAATACCTTAAACAAAAGATATTTGCAGGAGAATCTTGAAATCATGAACCAAATTTTAACAGAACTGATTATAAAATGTTCAGTTGTAGAAATGTATTGAATATTTTAATAAAGAAGATTTATTCTTATACTGCTAATTTTTACAATTCCTAAATCCCAACTCTTAATTCAATTGTTTAAAACCTGGAAATTCCATACTGATATTTCAAAATAATATAAGTAAAGGTGATATTTAAGGAATGTATCCTATGTTAGTAAGAAGCTCCAAGATTGGAGGTTGGACATATTGAATATGCAGTATCTTGGATGAAATTTCTGTACAGTGTTGGAAAATAAAGTATATAGATATAATGTACTGGAGGATAATGAGTTATTTGATTTTCTAAAATGTTCCAACCACTTGTTAGCATTTTACTCTTAAGACACTTAATTAATTGGGTTTTCTTAAATTGCTTGAGAGATTTCCCTTGATTAAAGATTTAAAAAGTAGAAAAAACAAATTAACCTTATTTATAGATGCTGTACATACTTTGACTACTTTGCTGAATTTTACATGAATTGTATGAATTGTAACAATTCATGTAAAATTCAGCAAAGTATTCAAAGTGTGTACAGCATCTATAAATATGGTTAATTTGTTTTTCTACTTTTAAAATCTTTAATCAACCTTGACAATTTAAACAATTTAAGAAAGCCCAATTAATTAAGTGTTCTTAAGACTAAAAAGCTAAAGGCAGTTGGAACATTTTGGAATCATTTGTGTTATGCTGCAAGTGTTTTGGAATTCAATGAGAAGGAAATTCATTTAGTGAATGCAATCTAGAGCGAGAATATAATTTTAAAAAAGGCTTGTGAAGTCCACAAACCTTATATTTTAAACAAAGTCAAGGCCAATGGAATTAATAAGGCAAATTGTATGTGAACTGCAGAGAGAATGGGTAGAATTACTTTTTACTTTTAAATTCACTTTTATAATTGCGTAAATACTGTATGCATTTGTTGTGTTGTATTGCAAATAATCTTGCACTCTAGTACATGTTTTCAGCTCCTACAGCATGCATATGTTCTGCACCCCTTCAGTGTATCTACCTGATACCTTCATGGGATCATTGATCACATAGGGTATGGTGCAACATTGACTCAATACGTTATCATAATGATTTTATACAGAGTTTAATTATATGGAGTAATAATTCCAGTTGGTACCATACACCAGTAATATTTGTCTTCATATAGCAGCAATATTAATAACTCTATGGAACTATTTATAATTTGGTAAGTCTGAACATGTTGAGGCATACAGCAAGACACGTGGCTGCTGTAGCATAATTAATTTCCTTCACCATGCCACACCATTCCTTCTTGTCATCTTCATACCTAAACAAAAAGTAAAACTTGTGTTTTAGTGCATTCAAAGTCTTAAGTTTTTGCATAACAATTCATGTAAAATTTAGCACAGTACTCAAACTATATACAGCATCTATAGGTATGGTTAATTTGTTTTTGTTCTACTTTTTAAACCTTTAAATGAATGGGTGTGATATAGTAAGGGATTGCATTTGGTATATAATCTGAACACTTAATTGGGATCTAAAGAATCTTGATGTAACTAGAGAAATTAGTTTTGAAATGTCAAAAGCATTAAAAAGTAACTTTAATCAAATTTGACATTTAAAACTTGGGTAGGAACATGTGTTTTAACTTAAAAAACTTAGGCAAGATTCCCAAGTGGAAACAAAAACGCTGGAAATACTCAGCAGGTCAGGATGGCATCTATCTATTTGAGAGAGGAACAAGGTGTAAAAGTTACTCTGGGCCTCTGTCAAATCTAAACTTATAAGTAGAAAATTTTTACAAATTGGGATTTAGTGTACAAGCATAAAAATGAAATGAAATTACACTAAGCTTGGGTAAACCATAGTTAGACAATGGTGTATAGTTTTGGATATCCTACTACAGAAAGAGTATCAAAACCATTGCGAATAAATGGTGTATATTCACCACGACATTATGCCAGGGATAGGAATCTATTGAGGAAATATTGACTAGTTCCACTGAGTAAAGAAGGCTGAAGAGATTTACCTGAGATTTTAAAAATTACAACATGATAACTTTATCAAGATTGGAAACAGAAAAATCTTAATGTGGGTTTTTGCTGAGAGAAAGAGCTGGAGATTTGCTAACTATCATTCCTGAACAATTTTCCCCAGTAACCACAATTATTTTCTATTTAATCTTAAAACAATTCTATTTAGGGCACTTGTCTACAGGTGAACAAAACTGCTTCTTAGCAGCTAAACATTGCAAGTATGTTCCACACTTTCTATGCTCAAAGAAACAGAAGGCCAGCAGGTATTCTAGAATATAGACTTACTTCCACACGTCAGTGAATTCTGAGGGAGAAAATTCTTTATTTTCCAACTGAATCATAGCAAAACCCCCAATAGCATAAAGTGATCCAGCCATATTGATGATATTTATAGAACTTCTCTCTTGTGGGAATTCAGGCATTATTTCCCATCTGTGATAGTCAAACAAGAATAGAATAATATATTACAATAGCAAATGTACAAATGGATATACTGACTTTCTACAAATGGTTGTATAGCTTTTTAGCTTGTCTATTCCTAAGAAAAAGTATCAAAATCTATTTGAGCATCTTTCATTTAAAGACATATGAAGATGGTGTGTAATTTGTGTAGAATTTTATTTGTTGCATTTATTATTTCTTTCAAACTAATCGCCCAATAGAAGTGCACAGATTGTAAAAGTTGCATCACATCATAATTTTTGAATCATTATTTTTGATGAAATATACTAAAGTTCCTGTTTGTTAGTGTACCGTGCATAGTGTATAAAGTGTAACTTGGACAGAGAAATTGATTAGTATTCAGATGTTACTAGAGGGTTTTTAAAAAATGTAACAATTTTTTAACCTTAATTTGAAATTCAATTTTTTTTACCCTCATTAGAAATTTTGGTACACGTGCAAATTATTTTTACACACTTATTTGGGTTTCTGAAATCATTCATATGAGTTGATCTTTCTCTGAGCCTTTGCCTGAGGTGGAGGCAACAACAAAAATGCCAACAACAATTTTCATTTATATAGTAGTGTTATCAAACATAATTTTACACGAGGCCACATGAATAACTATTATGATAGGTGACCAAAAACTTGGTCAAAGAGGTAGGTTTTAAGGATAAGGGAAAGGCAGAGCGGGTTAGGAAGGGAATTCCAGAGCTTAGGACCTGGGCAGCTCATGGCACAGCAGTCAGTGGGAGAGCAATTAAAAGTGGGAATATGCATGAGATCAGAATTGAAGGATCCTAGAGTTTGTGGAGGATTGTAGAATTGGAGAAAGTTAGAGATTGGGAGGGATGAGGACATGGAGAGATTGTAAATGAGAATTTTTAAATCAAGATTTTGCTACTCTGGATGCATGGGTGATGGATCAACTGTATTTGGTACAAGTTATGATAAGGACAGTAGTGTTTTGGATGAATTCAAGCGTAAAGGATGGACGGTGGAAGGCTGACCAGGAGAGGATTGATTATCAAGTCTAAGGATGATAGAAGTGTGGATGAAGACTTCATTTGCAGATGAGCTGAGGCACGGGCAGAGATGGGCAGTGTTAGAGGTGGAAGTAGGCTGTCTTGGCGATTGAAAGCTCATCTCCAGGTCAGATAAGACAGTAAGAAACTGTCTGGTTTAGCTACAGACTTCGATCAAGGAGAGGGATGAAGTTGGTGGCTAGGGAACGAGGTTTGTGACAAGATTCAAAGAAAGCAGCTTCAGTTTTTGCAATAATCAGTTGGAGGACATTTCTGAATTTTGGATAAGCAGCATGACCAAACGGAGACAGTGGAGGGATGGAATGAAGGAATGGAACTGGGTGTTGTCTCCATACTTGTAGAACCCAATAATTGCCCAGATTTTGTGATCGGAGGAGAAGTGATAGTGCTCACCATTGACCTTGAAAACTGCCCAGAAAGAGCCAGTATTCTCGTTGGCATGGATTTTACCTTCTATAACATTAATTTGTCAGTGAGGACTTGGAAAATCTACTCCATGATTACAATTTTTTTCTTCACCTTAAGACCATTGGGCAGGGCCAGGAAAGGAAGTTTTCAACTCATGCTTGGCACTGAACTAAGTACTAATATCACTGTAATGAAGCTGCTCAATGTTTGGAATAGCTTTTACTGTCAATTTTAAATTAAATATTCCTCTCTCCTTTTTAATATTTTTAAAAAAACATACACAAATTTAACTTTTAAAAAAGACACACACTTTAGTTAATTCCTTTTTCTACAATCACACCATTTATTTTGGACTTCCAAAAGTATTGGGCTTTTATTACCTAAAACCTGGGTTCAAACACACTTTTTCCCCTGGATAATTAAAAGATCAACCCAGTTAAAATGGACATGTTGCATCATCTTTAAATTCAATCTCTGACATAACTTTTGCCATTTGTATATGTTTTATTAGCACCCCATGGAAGATCGTAAGAAGCCTCACCAATGGTGGCATTAAAGCTTTTTCTTCTGCTTCAATTACAGCAAGATAGATCCTGAAGTGAAAACCATTTGTTGCATAATAATCTTATTAAAGTTACTCTAATTTTGTGTTACTTGCCACTTATCAACCTAAGCCTGAATGTTATCCAGATCTTCATATTTTTAATATGAATTCTCATATCCAAGATAGTACTGTACAATTGTGGTCCCCTCTTATGATATTACATGGCAGGATCAAGGATTATACTGTATATGATCCTATGTCATCCCTCTCTGTTCCTCAGTTTAGTAGCCCTAGTATTTCATTCCCATTCTCTTCAACCCCAAAATATTCCTTAATACTATTTCATAATTCTGGTCTCTAACTCCAGTTCTTGACTAATCCCTAATGTTGTTGATATCTTCCTACTATTAAGAAGTAGTTTTAAAAAAATGAAGTTCACAGTATAATTAACAACATCTTCAGAAAGAGCTTGTGGTCCTACCATTGCAACATACGATTGTTTGTTAAAAGATCATAGAATGTTTTGCCTTCACTACAATTTGTGGAAATCAACTGATGTATTGATCGCCCTCTGTGCGAATAAAATGTTTGGACATCAATTTAAACGTACCTTTTAGTTTAAACCTGTGCTTCCTCATCCTTCAATCATAATTTACATTAGTAATCCAGATTCCAACCCCTTAACTATCCCAAATACCTCAAGATCACATCTCAGGTATCTCATTTGCAGGCTGAAAAGGTCAAGTTTTATATTCTTTTTGATTTCACTCACTTATTATTCATGATGTCATATGCTTCAGCTGTAGCTGTCAAACCATCATCAGTGACTCCTCCAACAACCCAGATTTTGTTTTGATGAACAGCAGCTCCAAACATAGCACGTGCTGTCTTCATAGCTGCGAGTTCCCTCCACTCAGATTTTTTAGGATTGTAGACAAACAATTTGTTGATACATTTACTGTGGACAAGTTAAAAATATAATTGAAATAATCAATTATGCCAGCTTGGAATTAATCCTTAATGTGGGAAATGTATATAATACTTACGTGTCATCAGTTTTCCCACCAATAACATAGATTAATCCATTATGTGAAACCACAGAGTGGCCATAAATCTTAAAAGGGAATGCTTTGGATTCATTCCATTTTAGGTTGCTGAAAAACAAACAAAATTTGCATTAAAATTAAATTCTTATTATACCCTTCAAGCAAGGTAATGTTTATCAGATTTAAAATTACAATATTAGTTCATGAATATTACTGAACGGAGAAACTTGTTACTGAAGTTTTTCATCTTGCATTCATCAGGAAGATTTCAAATGATCACAACAATTTATAATATAGGAGAAAAGGGTGCTCGTTGGTTGCTAAGTTGACTCTGGTCGAGGTATTGCCATGGAGAAAGCAACAGGGAATAATAGGTACCCCAAGCTCCCAGGTAATTCAAAAAAGGTACAAGGTTTGAACATATTCCTTTTGTTTGCAGGGAATAGGTCCCGAATGGGTCCCTGTGTGTGAATGTATGTTGCTCCTAGCAAGTGTAAATGAGCCATGTTACGAGCTTGGCTTAAATTGGTTGTTAGTATAGTTATTCGAGCACACAGGATTGTTGCACTCCCTCTATTGCAAGCTCAATTTTTTCAGATGCTTTGCCTTTCCAGGGTAATTTGAGGGAGACGGGGCAGGTCAAAGCTACGGGCCCCAATGGCATAGAAGGTATTGGGTAGTCAGTGCTGTATCTGAAGAACTAGCTTTCCCATTGCGATTCATCTCTTTTTGTTTCTGGCTGCACATTTCTGGCCACATAATATACAAGTTACAAAATGAAAATATTGCAGTCAATTCCCAAAACTGACCCAACCCATCCGATTATCGGCCCGTCTAAATATATTGATCTAAAATAATCCTGTTATGGATGGGGATCACACTCTTAATGACGGTATTATTTTATATAAATAGATCTTCTTGGTCAATGTTATTTACTCACAGTTAGTATTAAATGATAATCATTGAAATGACAACCAATAGTATACAACGTTCCAAGAAAAAGAATGGTTCTGATTGCCTACAATGGTTTAATAGCAGCTTTTTGTTGTACGTCATTTTATGTATTAATATGTATCGCCTATAAAAATAATTCAAAGATAATATTTTGTTTAAAAGGAAAACAATCTGACTTTACTTCATGTCATAGCAAAATACTGAATCCAGCGCTTGTTCATTTGGAAGATCCTTGCCACCAATCACATAAAGGAATTTCTCTGCTTCTCCCATTCCGAAGAGACATCTGGCTGAAGGCAGCGGTGGCAAGCCATCCCATTCACCAGCGATGCTGTCGAACTAAAGCGTCAGACAAGTAATTTTAATTTGCGACCTATTTCTTTACAGATTTAATTCATTTACAAATGTGTTCAGAAATCCGATAAGATTTGATAGAAATTTGTGATGTAGCACATTTATTTCGCTAAACTATCACATTTTGCTCAAGGTCTTTCAACTAATACCAATTTCCACACGTATTTATGAACAGGACAAAAAAAGGGAAGAGAATACATGGTCGTTTAAAAAATATTTTTAAAATTAATAAACATTTGTGGAGTTTTGGTGGGATGCTTTTGAAATAAATTAATTTTTGAAATAAATAAATACATTTTTGAAATAAATTAATATTTACAAAAAATGTTCCAAATGTATTTTGAAACGAACCAAAAACATAACTGATTTCACAATTCGGTAGATTTATGTATACCTGGTAGAAATAGCAGTGATAAGGATGTTCTTTAACTTCTTCATCCATATATAATCCACCAACAACAAAAATTCGGTTTCCCTTAGTAGCCAAACTAACATGGTTTCTGGGAATCTGATCACCCAATGCAGCCAGAAAGCATTGATTTAGGTTTGGATCATATGCCACCGCCGCCGTATCATTAATGAACATGATCATCTCCTTGACGAACATGCCATGTCTGGGAATGTCATTCAGGAAACCAGGGAGCAGATCTTCATCACCTACGTCACCATTAACCAGATCTTCGCCGCTTTCTCCTTCCTTTGCGGTTTTGTCTCCTCCTTTCGCAGGCTTAGGAAGTTTCCCAGCAAAAGCATCTTTAACCATTTGAACCTTCTTCATCAGATCTGGGTTAGCTTTAACAATGTCATTTTTTTCCACATGGTCTTTGACATATTTCTCAGCCATAAGGCGAAAGCGGATGCAGTCAAAGATTTCTCCGAAACTTTTGACCCTGTTCTCTTTATCATTTCGGACCCATCTTAATACAGCTTCAAATACAGCCTCCTCCTTCTCCACATTTAAAGCGTCATTCGCTATTATGCCAATGAGCTCATGCGAGGCAAGTTGCAGAAAATCTTCATCTTTACAGATTTGTTCAAAACGAGCGGACGCATACTCACGGGCAGCAAGAGCAAGCCGAGGACAGTCAAGAAGGAGTCCTAGCCTGAATATGGCCAGGCAGTTGCTAGTAGATAACTTTTCTTGAAGGTAGGTGACACATAGTGTGAAAATGGAAGGAATCTGAAAGCGACTGGACGCGGCAAAAACATTTTGCACGTTCTCATCGGTCAGTTCTATTTCAGAGGAATACAGGTACTGAAGGATCATATCCACGACATTTTCATCAACATCTTCGAGAATCACCTCACGTTTCTTCTCCTCATTTTCTTCTGAAAAGAAATATTCACGGAAGTAAGGACTGCACGCTGCCAGGATTAGTCGGTGGCAAGGGAAGAGCTTATTGCCCACCTTCAGGGAACAATCAACAAACTTGTTCTCATCCAGTAATTTTTTCAGTCCATCCTGAAGTAGGGTGGTTTGATAAAGCCGAGATTCGTCCCTTATATCTTTTCGAGGGTCCATGGCAATGTAGCTTTGGAGACTAGCAGCTGGTGTTTGCCGCACTCGGGTCTGGCTGAAAAAAGGCAGATCGCAGTGGCTTGCTGCACTTGAAGAGCTTGTAATTTAACTCCAGAAGCTAAATATAGAGAGAGACCCTGCACGTTGGAATTCAGATTAACCTATGTGGAAAATAGACCTCACTTTGGCAGCTGTTGCAGACGGAAAGAGACAACTGTGGCCGGCTTAGGAGTAAAACAGGACAGGCAGGCAATCACTATCGGGAACGATTACTAAGGGAATTAAATTTAGTTATTTTTATCATATTGAGACAGTGTCATAGCTAGTGTATATCACACAGCCATGAATATCACACGCTACTGAATAAATCCTTCTACTAACTTCTCGTAGGATCTCTTTAGATTACTCCAACTGACACCCATACAGCTGCCACCAGTTAATCACAAATGCTCTTTGGATGCTGATTTATGGTTTTTAGAGTTCTTGGGGTCGACTTCAACATTTGCAAACTAAATATGACTACTACATTAGAAGTTAGTACAACGGAATGTAACCTGCTCAAATGTCTCATACTATGTTCTTTTAAGGTATCTGTCTTCATCATGGTAAAATTTAGTCTTCAGGTAACGAGTTTACAAACATGCTTTCAAATGTTAATCTTTAAGTATTTATAAATCTGACTAATAGCAAGATGTTTATGGATTCCTACCATCAATATTAAGCGAAATAGAAATATCAAATATTTTAATGCACATATAAAACCCAACTATAGAACACTTTGAAAACCGAATGAAGCAAAAGACCATGTGTACACGTTTACAATTTATTATTTGCGTACATAAGGGCTACGATTTAGTTTTTGTTATGGATAGAATAGATTTCTGAGTTAAATATGTTTACATTTATCAAATGTAAATACTAAAGTTGAATGAAAAATTTACATGCGACTCTCAGCAAAATCCTTTGCCAACTACCTATTATGGAACTGAGAACTCAACGAGGAAATATTTAAACTTTTACAAATTCCCAAACCCACCTAAAATACATATTGCTTTATATTTTAGCTCTGAAATTGTGTTTGTGGTTACCCTGTTTTTAATCCGCAAGTAACTTACTCACTGGAGTCTGAGAGAAGCAAGGTCAACTGCTGAACAGCTGAAGGTAGTGATCACCTCGGCTCATGCCCATTTTTAGGTTTAAAAGTTGATCAACCTTACTCATTAGTAAACTTAACATTTATCTCACCACTTTAATAAAACGACGTGACTCATTTTCTCAGCACGTCAAATATTTTAGCATCTTTAAAATTTGGCGAGTATATAATGTAATGTTATGTAACTATTTTATAAATAATTTAATAGCCAAGGGTATAGTTTGAAGACTGCTGTTAGTTTCACAAGATCAAAATGAACCATTATTTTTAGTGCTATCAACTCAGTAATTTTAAAGTGAAGAATGTCTTGTTTGGATCTTTATTGGTCTCCATGCTGCACTGAACAATGGACTTCAAGGACTCAACTCTTCCCAAATCATCCTCGGCTGAGAACAGGCTGGGTAGCTTGCATTCAGGCCATCAGGTTGATCAACTATCTGATTCCCCTTCCATCCGTGCTTTGGTCATTCTTTTCACTCGACTTCTTTCCAGCTTAGCTTGATGTATCAGCTCTGCCCTGTTGTTAAGACAGGTTCATTTGCTCTTCCATTGCGTTTGCTGACAGTACTTGGGATTATAGTCAGCAAAATACAGAAGAACCAAAGTAAAAAAAAAAACTGGATTATTGCCTGTTGCCTCCTCTTCTGGCCTTCCAGATTCCTTAATTCCATATGTGCTTTTCAGTCCATTTGCTTGCATGCCATCCAAAGTTTTTGTCAGCCTGCTTGCTCAACCATGCAGGAATGCCTCTCCATTCACCCACTTTGTACCCAAAGCTTCAAAAAGTTTTCTAGCGCACCTAGTCACTAAACTTCCTGAATGTTTCTTAGCCCACCCCACACCCCGTATTTACAAATTCTTCCAGTCACTCAAATACTCAGCCTGATGAATGGTGAAAGAGGATTGAGAGCTAAAGGAGGCTGTGAAAAAAATGAGAAGTGAAAGAACAAGAAATGAAGGATGAAAGCAAGAGAGTGAAAGTAAATAAGGGAAACAAGATTTGAAGAAAAAATTGAGATGGATGAAGACAGAGGGAAGAGTGTGACAGGATGAAATAGAGGGGGACTTACAGACATTCACTGATCCTAGCAACCAGCTTCCTCTTCTATTTTGTTAGTCCCTCTTAAAGCTTCCAGTTCCCCTTCTAAGTACTCTCAAAACCCATCTCAGTGCTTCCAATTCCTGACATTCCCTCAAACCCCTACTGCATCTATTTTAAGTTACTGCATCTAAGTTACTTGCAAATCTTAACACACTACATTCTTTCTATGTCCCAGTCATGCCTCACAGATCCCACAGTCTGTCAGCACCCAGAGCTCCTTCTCTTCACTGTTCAGAACTCCCGAGTGTTTACCAACTTTTCTCTAGCCTTTGCCTACAGCTGGCACTTTACTCCCATTTCCTTCAGGACTTGCAACCCACAAAACAATTATTTCTTAGCTCATCCCTCCTTAGGAGTGCTGCCAGAGCTTAGCCATGTCCAAATCCCACCAAACCAGGACCACAAACCTATAGACTGTTCTTAGCCCCTGGAGCAGTCATAGCCCATTCTCCCATGAATATTCCCAGGTCCTAAATTAATCTCTTTACTCAGGATGTGAAACTTATTACTGCGTGGAGTGCTTGAGTCATATGGCATGGATGTATTTAAGAGGAGGTTAGATGATGGAGCAAGAAATAGAAAGATGTGTTGATTAAGTGAAATGAAGTAAATTCAGTGGGAAGAGTTCAAGTGGAACAAACACTGTCAAATGGCATGTATCTGTGCTGTAAATTCCATGAAAGATTGACAATAATTTTAAACTTTACTATTCCTCCATGTGCTGGTTGATCAGAGGTGCTGGTCTCCTCAAATTTAGGTGTTTTTGTGGACATATTTTTCCATTTTAGCCACCTGCTTTTTCCAGGCAACTGAATATAATATTCCAGAATAGGTAATCACTTGTTTTCTTAGAGTAAATGTTAACTTGCACTAGGATCAAGATAGATATTAGTTGGACATTTCAATCTTATATTTTAAAATTTTTATTCTTGTTCATAAATCCTTCCTTGCCTCTCCCTAACTCTGTAACCTCCTCCAGACTAACTAAAGTCAAGGTTTACTTGGCAACAGTGATCCCTGGGTTCCTATATGCTTCAGAGACTTGGGCAACCTACAGCTGGCACCTTAAAGCACTGGAGAGGTACCACTACCTTAACGGAGGTGTAACTGGGAGCCAGATTAATTAGGGGATTTAGGGGTTATTATAGTAGTAATTTGTAGACCTTTGTACCTGCTTAAAATCTTTTCTTTTATTAATAAATGTTTAATTTAGTTTTGTAAAAATAGCTTTAAGTTTCGGTGGACTTTTTACTACTGAATTCATGGCACACATCTCGAAATAAAACACAAATTGCAAAACAGTTGTGGCAGCTGTTTCAAATTTCCCTCTGGGATTTGAGCAGCTTGACATTTACCATCTGCACTGCCATAACAAAATTGGGGGCTCTTTGCAGGATATATTTGAAACTTCTTGCTTGGTTTGGGATCGGTGAATCTTAAGGTTATGAGTACAAGAAGCACTTTGAATTCAGAAGTTGGTGTGAGGTCTTTCTTTTGAAAGTGATGAGACTGCAATATGGCATTTGCAGTTGCTAAGACTTGTCTGGGAGTTGAAGTTATAACTTTGGTTGGTTTACAAAAAGTAAATAAAGCTAAATTAATGGAATTGGCAGATAAATTACAATTAGGATTACCTGTAGGGGCAAAGAAAGCAGACATAGTTGAAATGATAGCACAGCATTTAAAGTTGGAAGAGTTACCTGCCACTAGTGAGGCACAGCTGGAGGTGGCAAGACTTCAGTTGGAAATGAAAAATTGGAACTAGAGGCAGCAGAAAAAGAAAAGGAAAGGGAACGAGCATTCCAAATGGAACAAAGTGAAAGGCAGGAGAGAGAAAGAAAATAGGAAAGGGAATTAGAAATGGCAAGGTTAGAAATGGAGGAAAGAGAAAAAAAGAGACAGAATTCCAGCTTAAAGTGATGCAGTTAAAAAAGAGACACCAGATGGTGTGGAAGGACTTAGTTCCAGATCAGAACCCAAAGGGTTTGTGCAAAGTTTGAAGAAAGAGACATTGAAGCATTCTTTATTTCATTTGAGAAGATAGCTAAAAAGGTGAAATGGCCACAGGAAAACTGGATATTGTTGTTACAATCCAGGTTGGTGGGTATGGCACATGAGGTTTATGCTTCATTGTCAGAAGAAATGTTGGTGAATTATGATGTGTTAAAAAAGGCTATTTTGAGTGCATATGAGTTGGTTCCTGAGTCTTACAGGCAGGAATTTAGGAATATGAGAAACTGCCTTGGCAAACTTATATTGAGTTTGAAAGAGTAAAACAAAATAATTTTGGCAGGTGGATACGGGCATTAAAGATAGAGATGACATATGCAGCTCTTAGGGAAGTAATTTTTTTGGAAGAATTTAAAGATTCCAATTTTTCAGTAGTGAGAACTCATGTGGAGGAACAGAGGGGTGAAATGGTAAGACAAGCAGCAGAGATAGCTGATGATTATGAGTTAGTTCATAGATCTAAACATTTATTTCACCCTTTTAAATCAGGGAAGGATAAATAGTGGGAAGGTGAAAGGAAAATGAGTAGTCAGGGAAGAGAAGGAATAGGTGGAAATTCCCAGGAAGTTTTTTCTCAGACTAAAAAGGAAGGTGCTGAGGGTAGAAGTGACACTTGAAAACTGAGGTGTTTTCATTGTAATAAAGCTGGGCATACGGAGTCAGTGTGTTGGAAATTGCAGGGAAAATCTGTTGGGATTATTGGGGTTCAGAAACGTTCTAGAAGTAAAAGTACTGTGGGTTCTGAGGTCCAGGCACAGGAAAAACCAGTGGTTTGAGTACAAATAAAACAGGAAGAATCAGTGATAGGTAAAGAAGTGGAAATGTGTTCACAATTTACCCAAGGGAGTTCTGAGGAGCAGGTTGCAGAAATGTTTAAAGATTTTGTATGTGATGGGGAAGTCTTTCCATGGGTACAGGGTGGAGCAGGTAAAGATGTTAAAATTTTAAGAGACACAGGAGCTAGTCAATCCTTAATGTTGTGGGATAGTGATATTTGTTGTTCAGAGGGAGTATTGCAGGAACAGGTAATAATAAGTGGCATTCATGAAGATGCTAAACATATTCCCTTGTGGAAGGTAAATCTAAAAAGTGGAAAGGTGAGGTGATTGTTGGAGTAGTGTAAAAATTGCCCATTGCAGAGATTCAATTTATTTTAGGCAATGATATAGCTGGGTCACAGATATGGGTGATGCCTACGGTAGCTGAGCAGCCTGTAGAGGGCGTTGTCAACAAGAAGTGTTGCGGAAAGAGCATCCAGATTGTGTGATAATAAGATCAAAAGCTCACAGGTTGAAACAAGAACAGGAAGTTAAAAGGCAGGGAGAAGTTGTGGAAATCCAATTAGCTGACACTAAGATAAGATTGTTCAGGAAGAAAGAATGGGGAATAATGCAGCTGAGGTATTTAGCTCAATGCAGCTGATAGAGCTACAGAAAAAGGATATACAAATAAGACAGTTATATCAGGCAGCTTACTCATAAACAGCAGCAGAATGTATTCCAGAATGTTATTATCTTAAGGGTAACATTTTAATGATAAAATGGCGGCCTTATCCTATTTCAGCAGATGAAAGCTGGAGGGAAGTACATCAGATTGTTATACCATTTGGATACAGAAATGAGATCCTGAGAATAACTCATGAAATTCCAATGGGGGGTCATTTAGGAATTAGAAAGGCACAGGCAAAAATACAAAAACATTTTTATTGGTCTGGATTGCATACAGATGTAGTCAAATTCTGTAGAACATGTCACACATGTCAGGTGACAGGGAAACCACAGTGATTAAGCCAACACCTTTAATTCCAATTCCAGCATTTGAAGAACCTTTTACTAGGATCATGATTGATTTTGTATGACCCTTCCCCTAAGACTAAAATTGGAAATCAGTACTTACTGACAATAATGGATGTGTCTACAGGGTTCCCTGAAGCGATACCTTGATAAATATTACAACAAAGAGAATTGTGAAAGAGCTGACTACATTTTTTGACAAGATACGGTTTACCAAAAGAAATACAATCAGATCAGGGTTCAAATTTCATGTCACAGCAGTTTAAGGGAGTAACGAACAGTTTGGGGATAAAACTATTTAAGTCAACACTTCATCATCCTGAGTCACAGGGGGCTTTGGAAAGATGGCATCAGACTCTAAAAACTATGATGAGAGCGTACAGTCAGGATTATCCACAGGTTTGGGATACAGGAATCCCATTCTTGTTATCTTCTATTAGGGACGCTCCTAATGCCTCGACTCGTTTTAGTCCTTTTGAACTAATCTATGGTCATAAGGTAAGGGGACCACTGAAATTGACTTATGAGAAATTGATGGGTCAAAATTCAGAAACTGTCCTGGATTACATATCATACTTCAGAGAGAGATTGGACAGAACATGTGAGTTGGCTAGGAAACATTTAAATATATCACAGCAAGTGATTAAAATGAAAGCAGACAGGAAAACTACAGCTGGGAATATTGTTGCTGGAGAGAAAATGTTAGTTCTGTTACCAGTACTGGGTGACTCATTAAAGGCAAGGTTTAGTGGGCCTTACAGGATTGAAAAGAAACTAAGTGAAGTAAATTATTTAATAAATACTCCAGATAGAAGAAAGAAGCAGAGGGTATGTCATTTAAATATGCTTATAAAACACTTTGACAGGGAAGAGGACCAAAAGGAGGTATTAATGGTGGTAGAAAAGGAGAGAGGTAGAAATGAAGGATTCTGAAATTGATTTTCCTCTAAACAAATTGGATAATGAGGGGATACTTGAAAATTTAAATGTAATATTGAGTTACCTTCCAGACAAGTGTTAACATGATTTGGAGAAGCTATTGCAGTCACACAAAGCTATTTGTGGGAATAACCTGAGGAAGACAAATTTAGCTTTACATGATGTGTGTGTAGAAGTATCATCTTCGATAAGGCAACATCCTTATTGAATTCATGCTTCAAATGACATCATTGAGCCTAGTTGCTGTAACTGGAGTTCGCCTATTGTGCTGGTACCGAAACCAGATGGAACACAAAGACTGTGTGTGGACCATTGAAAGGTGAATGCAGTGACAGAAGTGGGTTCATTTCCTATACCACGGTTGGAATATTGCATTGAGAAAATGGGACAATCAAAATTTATCACAAATATTGACTTGCTGAGAGGATATTGGCAAGTACTGTTATCGGAGAGAGCAAAAGAGATATCGGCTTTTTTGACGCCAGATGGACCATATCAGTTTAAAGTCATGTCATTTGGTATGAAAAATGCATCTGCAACATTTCAAAGACTGACAAACAATATAATTGCAGGACTGAGCAATTGTGCTGTTTATATTGACAACTTGATAGTTTTCAGTCAAACGTGGGAGGAGCATTTACAACATCTAGAAGAATTATGTAGTTGACTACAAGAAACTAATTTGGTGATGAACTTGGCTAAAAGTGAATTTGGAAAAGTGCAAGTTACATATCTAGGCCGTACCATTGGACATAGTAAGGTGGCTCCGAGAGATGTAAAAGTCACGGCTATTGTGGATTTCCCCATCAACAAAATGAAAAGTTTTGAGATTTCTGGGCATGAGTGGGTTTTACCAGAAATTTGTACCAAATTTTAGCAGTGTGGTTGTTCTATTGGCTGAACTATTAAAAAATAACAAGAAGTTTCAACAGTCACAGTAGTATCAGAGCGCATTTGACAGTTTGAAAACTGTATTGACTATGACACAGTTTTGGCAGTACCCAATTAGGCCAAGCAATTTAAGTTGGCCATTGATGCCAGCGATATAGGCATTGGGGCAGTTTGTTACAAGAAGGTGACACCAGAATTGAGAAACTGATAGGGTATTTTTCACAGAAGTTGAGCGTACAACAGAGAAGATATTCAATGATCGAAAAGGAGACTCTGGGTTTGGGTGTTAGTATTGCAGCATTTTGAGATTTACATTGCAAACAATTCATCAGAAACAATTGTTTATACAGACCCCAATCCGTTCAAATTTCTGGAAAAAATTTTAGACAGAAGTGCAAGGCTATTCAGATGAAGTTTATTACTGGAATCATTTAATCTACAGATTATAGATGTAACTGGTTGAGAAAATCTAATTGCAGATGTATTGTCAAGAGTTTGAAACTGAAAGGGAAAACTGGACATTTAAAAACCTGGACACTGGACTGGAATGATTTCTGTTGATACTAAGGATTTGTATATTATGTTAATGCATGCATCTGATAATGTAATAGTGTGAGTACGTAGATAAGTATAGGAGGTAATGTAAAATGTGTTAAGAAAATGAAGCTATATTTTTAAATTATGACAGTTCATTTTCCAGTAAGGAGGGGGATGTCGTGAAAATATAATAATTTTCATTATAGGATTGTGATTTATTGTTAAGGTAGGTTAGTAGTGGGGTTTGGATTAGTTTCTCTGTGTGTATGTGAGGGGGATTTAATTGAATTGAAGACCGCTGGTATGGAGCTTTTGAGTTATCAAAAGGGAAGCCAAGTTTGAAATGCTAAATACATAAACATGGCTGAATCTTTAGAATGTGAGGTGTGAGGAAAATTTGCATTTTTAGATAAATTAGAGTAGTTTGAATTTCAAAGAGAATGGTAGGATGTTACACCTAGCTAAAAGAAGCTAAGCCAAACACCGTGTTTATTTTTCCCAAAAGTTACTGATAAAATTAGTAGTATGAAAGATTTATATTATGAAAAAAGTAAAGTTGCAAAGACATATTGGAACAATGGAATTTACATTAAAAAGGGAGACACATGTATAAAGGAGATGAGGTTATGTGTAAGGGGGAAGGCATTCTAAGATCTAACACAAGTGTGAAAAGCCTCCAGCCTCTGTGCATCAAGTTTCTGTCTACAGGAACTCACTTTGAATATCACTGTCCAGAGTATTGTGTGCTTTGCCTGGGTCTATTTGTTTTTACTGTTGCCTTAAGGTGTAACTGGGAGTCAGGTTAATTAGAGGATTTAGGAGTTATTACAGTAGTAATTTGTAGACCGATGTATCTGCTTAAAATCATTTATTTTATTAATAAATGTTTAATTTATTAAACATTAGCTTATTGCTACTGAATTCAAGGCACACATCTCGAAATAAAATACAAATTGCAAAACAGTTGTGGCAGCTGTTTCAAGTTTCCCTCTGGGATTTGAGCAGGTCGGTATTTACCATCTGCTGTGCCATAACAGTGTGCTAGATCACCTAGGTGCGCTTTGAAGGATTCAGCGTCTGCGGTGGTCGCTTGTTTGTGGCATGATAGTTGGGTGTATGGGAGTTCAAATTCAGCTAATACGTCTTCCTGTTTGATTTGGGATGAAGGTACACCAAAACTGAAACCACGTGCAAGAACAAACTTCTCACTTTCTGAGAGTACATGGTCAAAGAGATTTGTTATGTTTTAGCGGTATCATTAATTGCATTGCGAAACTGCTTCCGCTTAGGTGAGCTTATGGTGCGGACATGTTTTAAGCAGTTACTGTTTATGGTGCAGTCTTCTATTGAAGCAATATAGCAGCATAAATGGACTAAATCGAAAAATGAAAGAAATTGATGCACTCCAGAAGAAGAGCAGTGTAGGGCATGGTGTAAATTAGTAACCCTATTACCAATCTGTTCAATCTCATCTCGCATAAATGCTCGCTCAATCGTGGGACTGTGTCTCACTTTAGCATTATCGAGGTGTTTGGAAATGAAAACAGGCACGACCTTGGGTTTAATACACGCTTGGAGAAATACATTAGATAGCTTACCTTTCTTAACTTAGCTGTAAGTCGAATTACTTGACATACTAGTTGAGAAATCTACCACAGGATCCTCTACCATGGTTTACCGCAAGCCTACCTTCACTGGTCAATAT
Source organism: Cetorhinus maximus (assembly GCF_964194155.1). Classification (NCBI taxonomy): domain Eukaryota; kingdom Metazoa; phylum Chordata; class Chondrichthyes; order Lamniformes; family Cetorhinidae; genus Cetorhinus; species Cetorhinus maximus. Next base: position 42,254 of record NW_027597589.1, read on the forward strand.
ACACATTGGGATTCTTGCAGTTCCACGTGCTATAATTTTGGTCTTATCAGCAGCCTTGTAAATAGGGCCCGAGCCATTTGCTCACCATGAAAGCTTGATGCTGAAATAGAGTGCATCAAAGGCATCCTGCAGGATAATGGCTACCCTAATCTGGTGATTTTGCGCTGTATATCATGCAAACTCATAAACGGGCCTAAGGCCATCACTTTCGGCCCTAAAAGTGTGCAATCTACCTCAGATTACTCTGGAAGGGCAAGGTATCTCAAAAATTTGAGCAACAGGTGAAGCAACAGTTTCACACTGCTACTATGCAGTAGCAACATGAGTGGTATTTGCCACAAACTGGATGCTCCCGTCAAGCCAAAAAGACGTTCTGCCGATCACACAAATGAGTAACGTGGTATATGGATTTCAGTGCCAGTATGTAGACCGTACGTCCCAAAGACTGGTAGGTCGCATCAAACAGCATGTTCCAGCTGCTGTTTGCAACGGGCAGGGTACAGACTGTGGCCAACCAGCCCGTGCTTGTAAAACTCAAAACAGTGTCCAACATTAGATGTGATTACGCGATTGGACAACATTTGCTAAATAATCCTCAATGTGCTAAGAGTTACGCTAACAACCAATTTAAGATTGTCAGTCAGGCTCACAATGTGGTACATTTGTGTGTACTGGAAGCTACATATATCAATACACAGGGCCCTGTTCTTTGCAGACAGAAAGAACATGTACATAGATTACGCCTGTTTCAGCTAAACAAAATAAGTGATAGCTATTCGCTGGTTAAGCCTTCAGGGTAATGCCTTGACCAATCATCAAGCTGCTTGGTTTAAATTCAAACACTACTTGGCAATTAACTGTCAGTCACCGTCAGTGGTGCATTCCCCATGTAGTACCAGTTGCCAACCAATCAACACTCTTTTCACATACATTATAAATTGTTGTTTTCCCCCTTATATTGGTATTCTTGCAAGTGTCCTGATGAATGCAAGACAAAAAGCTTAGGCATGTCATTTTTTTCAGCAATATCTAAACACCAGTTGAACATCTAAAGACACCCTAGTTCTGAAGATCCTGTCATGATCATAATCTATAAAAACTATGGCCTAATGTCTCAGCAGAGATATTTGAGGGAGAAAGAGAAAAAATAAATACAAAAAGCATGGAAATGCAAAACAGATGTAAATGAACCAGTAACATCTATTAAGGTGGGGTGGATTTAGAGATGATGTTAAGTGCACAGGAGGTAACACATGGAGGGACTATTATGGCCTCCACTGCATCTCCACGACAGGAGCATTCTCAAAGAGGCTTTTGGCACTGCCCTAAGCCAGACTGGAGTCAAAGGTTCACAACTGCAATGTGAGGATCTATGGGAACACCTCACTGTATGTTGTCATCATCCTCCACAAATCTGGCAGCTATGAGGGCCTCTCGAGCGTGACTGCCTTGTCTAGCCAGTGCGAGATCCTCATCCCCGTCATCATCACCGCCGAAGACCTCCTCACCCTCATCCCCACTGCCATCCTCCTCATCCAAGGAGAGCTCCAGCTCCTCCATTTCCTCCTCAACCAGCTTGTCTTCCCGTAAGAGTGCCAGGTTGTAAAGGGCACAGCAGACGACAATGATGCGTGACATCCTCTGTGGATTATATTTCAGGGCACCGCCAGACCGGTCCAGGCACCAGAACCGCATCTTCAGCATCCCGATGGTTTGCTCCACCAAGTTGTGAGCTGCAACATGAGCTTCATTATACCGTCACTCTGCTGCAGTCTGAGGCTGCCACACGGGTATCATCAGCCATGGCCTCTGCGGGTAGCCCTTCTCCCCAAGGAGCCATCCCTTCAGCCTCTGTGGACCCTGGAAGACTGCATGGATCTGCGAGCGACTCAGGATGTAGGCACCGTGCACACTCCCTGGAAACTGGGCACACACCTGCAGGATGTGTTTCTGGTGATCGCATACCAGCTGCAGGTTCAGTGAGTGGAAGCCCTTGCGGTTGATGTAGTCCACCGTGTGTAGCAACGGAGACCTGAGTGCCACATGCATGCAGTCAATCGTACACTGCACCTGTGGGAATCCCAAGATCTGGGTGAATCCAATGGCCCTTGCATCCTGGCTGACCCAGTTGAAATACACATAGTTGTGTGCCATGGAGAAGGTGGCATCCGTGACCTCATGGATGCATTTATGGGTGGCGGCTTGTGAGATGCCACAGAGGTCACCTGTGGAGCCATGAAAGGAGCCACTAGCATAGAAATTGAGCGCCGCAGTCACTTTCACAGCCATTGTGCACATCGCCTATGTGCCGTTGTGAAGCACTTCGACGTGCTTTCCCACCGACATGGACGGACGATCCGGCGGGGGTCCAGAGCCTGGCGGGATGGCCTTTTAACAAGATGCTGATGTATTACAATGAGCTCCCTGCTGACCATTGGCAGGAAACACAGCCCACCATCGGCAGGCTGAGTGGACGATCGCGACCTCCCTTCCTGCTGTCGTGAACCAGATTGCGCCATATTGTCCGTGCCAAAATTCTACCCAAAGATAGGTTTGAAGAATAGACCTTAACCTACAAAGGGATAGAGATAGGTTAAGTGAGTGGACAAATACCTGGCAAATGGGGTATAATGTGGGAAAATGTGAAATTGTCCATTCTGGCAGGAAGAATAAAAAAGTAGCATATTATCTAAATGGCGAGAGATTGCAGAGCTCTGAGATGCAGAGGGATCTGGGTGTCCTATTGCATGACAAGGTTAGTTTGCAGGTACAGCAAGTAATTGGGAAAGTTAATAGAATGTTATCACTATTACAAGGGGAATTGAATACAAAAGTAGAGAGTGTATACTTCATTTACACAGGGCACTGGTGAGGCCACATCCGGAGCACTGCGTATAGTACTGATCTCCATATTTAAGGAAGGGTGTAAATGTGTTGGAAGCAGTTGAGAGAAGGTTTACCAGACTAATACCTAGAACGGGAGGGTTGTCTTATGAGGAAAGGTTGGACTGGCTAGACTTGAGTTTAGAAGAGTAATAAGCGACTTGATTGAAACATATAAGACCCTGAGGGGTCTTGACAGAGTGGATGTGGAAAGGATGTTTCTTCTTGTGGGGGAATCTAGAACCAGGACTCACTGATTAAAAATGAGGGGTCGCCCATTTAAGACAAAGAGGAGGAGACATTTTTTCTCAACAAAGAAATTTTTCTCTCAAAAGGCAGTGGAAGCAGAGCCTTTGAATATTTTTAAGGCAGAGCTAGATAGATTCTTGATAAGCAAGGGGATGAATGGTTATTGGGGTAGGTGGGAATTGAGGTTGTAAACAGATCAGCCATAATCTTATTGAATGGCAGAGCAGGCTCGAGGGGCCGAGTGGCCTTCTCCTGCTCCTAATTCATATGTACGTGTGTATATATTATCAACGTCATGTGGCCTTGAATTCTTTATTAAAAAAATGGGTAAAGGTCTGCTCTGTTATCAAGAGCACAGTAATTCCATGGAATCACATGGCTTTGATATGCGATTTCTAAGAATGTAATTTAGTTGCCCGATCATTAATAATGGAAAAAAAATCCCTTTCCCACATCACTGGAACAGTACAAAACTGCACTACCCTTCAGGTAGTGTTCTGCCTTTGCAAAGGAGAATTGCACCCAAAAATATTTGGGGAAAGTACACGTGCTTTTTACACAATGAACATATGAACAATTTTTATCAATAATGACAGAGACAAATAGATACAATATTGTAGCAGTTATATTAGCAGTAGTTATGAACTTAGGATTCTCCTAAAAGCCCAGTTACACCTCATTCAAAAAAGTCCAACTTTTCCAAGGGTTTTTACAGAGAGACTAGCAGGGTAAAAGTGGAAGCTTTCTCCAATTCATTAGGGATTGCACTTGCGGGGTGGGGAGGGTCATGGGGGAGGTTGTGGTGGTGTCCTCAACAGCACACACACTGGAAAACCATAAAACTACCAAGTGCAACTTCTGGATTTCTGCATTATTCTGCGCATGTGCAAACTTCCAAAGTTGCTGTCACTTTCACTGGAGTAATGATGGCAAATGCTGACAGCTTGCCAATAAAAGGACTGAATGGCAAGCATCTGACCCTTATCTGAGGTTACAGGGCCATTGTTTAGTAAGAGAGTAGAATGTCATTATAGCCATATCCCAGTGTCTTTTTAAAATGAACCTCTGATTTTCTAACATTCAGAAGGTAAACCTACAATTTAAATGATTAGATTTTTAAAAACATTTTGAATTGGTCTCTCTATTTACTGCCTGGATCAGGTAGGGTTTTCCTTCTATTATTATTCCATTCAGACGTGAAACTTTTGGGCAGAACATTTTCAGTATTATTCTATGTTCTCAGCAGCTAAAACCTTAATGAGGCTTTAAACTTTAAAAAGACAGCAGGCTCATAACTATAAATAAGTCAAAGATGATAAAAACTTATAATCAACATTAATCCTGATGTTTTTAATAATTATGAAACAGAAAGATAATAAGAAATTTTAATTGTTAAGACTCTATTTTTGAATAGCAATGATCACTGGAAATTGCAAGATGTAGCCTGTACAATAACTTCTTAAAACAAACCATTAGAAAAGTGAACGTGAAGTTCAACCCATCACTTCCCAAAGTCCTTGAAGAGTGAAACCATCTTTCAATTTTTCGATTGCGATCCCTAGTTCCTCTGAATAAACTGGCTCACGGTCTTGTTGCTTATGTAAAGAAAATATATAAGATTATGAAATTTAGTTCCACAAAATGTAGCAGTAGCCATATTCAAGATGTAATCGCAATAAGCAATTGGCTGATCAGAAGAAGTTAATAATACCTTATTAGTATCAGCAAAGTAAGCCTAGAAAAGAAGACAAAAATTAAATTTACACCAGAAAAGTTTATAGTAATAAGGAGAAAATTATCTTGCATTTATGGCCTTTTATTCTGAAGAAAGGTCATTGGCCTGAAATTTTAACCCTGTTTCTTTCTCCGCTGCAAGGATTGCTGAGCATTTCCAGCATTTTCTATTTTTATGCCTTCTTGCAGGATGACACCAGGATATTTTCATAAAGAAAGGCAAGGGAGAGAAACATGATGAAATATAGTAGATCACAAAATCAGCTAGACCAGCATCAGGTTTCCTGATGATTTTGGGATTTGTACATATGAGTGGCTGAATGACCTGTACAAATTCTGACCATAAATTAATGAAGGCCAAACATCTGTAGCTCACCTGGAACATTCATTATTTTAATTGTTAAATGAAGGAAACAGTTATAATAAATACTTTCATTTATGTGGTACAAGGAGACAATAACACCACTAAGACACCTGCCTTAGTATATTGCAAAAGTGATTTTTATACACAGATACCACACTATTTTATTATGGGATTGCAAACTGAAATATACACATAACTATTGTAACAGAAGAGCTTTCTTTATTAATGGTACCAAGTGTAACCTCCAGTCAATATTTTTGCTTTCAATGAAAAAAAAAATATTTTCCAAAAATTTAAATTAACATTGAATAATATAAAATTCTACATACCCTCCAGACTCTTTTCACGCATTGACTGCATCTGTTTTTAACGAACACTCACCACAAATGCATCAGTCTGTTCCTCTGGTTCAATTTCAACATCATCTTGAACTTGCTCAACTGTCAGGTCCTCAAGTGGCTGAGGCTGTAACACAACCATTGACACAGTACACACAGATCCATGATTATACCTGTATTGTTTAGCCCTTGAAATATCTGAGAATAAATTAGTTCATTTTCAATTAGTTTTGTTCTATTTACTCATTAATAAGTAGTATGAAATCCAACCCAATGTCGACAAAAATAACTATGACCAATCATTATGACAAATACAGCTATGTTTTTATAAATTATTGTGATTTTACCAAACACTGGCTGAATTTACCTTAAGCTACTTGTTAATTGTCCATATATAAAGTGGCCAGTAATATGATCTTTAGAACCTGTAGTTTTCCTGCACACTGGGTGATGGTTCCCTGCTTCATGGGGCACTTAGGTTCTGTAAGAGGCCAACTGCAGAGCACATCATAATGCACTGCAGAAGCACTTGCTCTTAAGTCTGAGCACCTGTTATGTGCTACACCAATTTTTATAAACAGTAAATTAGAAGATGTACGCCATAACATGTTTGGTATGTCTCCACAGTGTTCCAGAAACTCCAGCACTTTTGTAGAACAGGCAGTGTATGGACAAATCCCCTTTCTGTTTTACTGTTTTTCAGATTTCCATGTAGCTCTTTGACATTTACTGTCTCTTTATCATATTGTTGATGTGAGAAAAAGGGAAAGTGAAATTTATTGGAACCTAACTGTTAGCTTCTGAAAACCACATTACAACTGTTCTGTGTGCCTATTTCACCAGGGACTGGTTATTGTGCAGTGTTTTGAAAGAAACAATGAGCGGAATTTTCCGTGCCCGTTGGTATTGGACATGAGCAGACAATATGGCAGGAAGGCCAAAAATCGGTTTCACGAAATCGTGAAACCAGTTTGCAATCATTAGCTGCGCCAATCAATAGCGGGCCGCATTACCCACTAACGCACGTCGGGAACTTCATTTTAATATGTCTGCATATCACTATTAGCCCTGCTCGCCAGAATCATCCCCACACGCTAGAACGTCTGGGTGTTTCACAACAGCATTTATAAAGTGTGCACCTGGCGAGCTGCACTTCAAGTGGAACTTGGAGGTGAGTGCACAGTTACGTTGTGCAGTGTTCGCAGAGGTTGCCTGTTGGACTTCAAGGTTGAGGTGACATGCATTCAGGCAAGGGCACAGGCAAGTCGTATTTTCCCATCTGTCTGACAGGGTGGTGCCAGGGCAAGGGCTGCACTGTGGTTGAGGCAAGTTGTGGGGGGGGCAAGGGCTGCACTGCATTTGAAACGGGTTGGAGGGTTGGGCAAGGGCTGCGCTGCAGTTGAGGCAAGTTGTGGGGGGGCAAGGGCTGCACTGCGGTTGAGGCAATTTGGGGGGGGTGCAAGGGCAGCACTGCATTTGAAACGAGTTGAAGGGTTGGGCAAGGGCTGCGCTGCAGTTGATGGTAGTACACAAGTACGTGCAGGGGGTGGGGGAGGGAAGCGGCCATGCATTAGGGAAGCCTTGCTTAAAGTGGTCATTCCTCTGCAGCTGAGACAGTTCAGATGCAGCCTCATTGACATGCGTGGAGTTGGGTCTCTAGCTTATTTGCCCACTCAAGCAACGCAGAGTCATGAAAGTGCCACCAAGTGTTCCAATGCTCTTCACCCCTCGGGCACAGACTGCAAACTAATGAGAATTTTAGTGGACCGCAGAACAGTTGAACAACTGGGCATGTTGTACAATCTCCTTGCTAAAGCTGGCCGTGGAGCAGTCACTGGTGGAGATGCTCACAGCCTCTTGCAACGTTATCATCTGAATTTGGACCAGTCACCCCCATGGTTCAGACTAACAGTGCAGCCTTGCAGTGCGAATTAGGAGAATGCTTACACCTGAGCTGAGAGCACAGAATGCTGTCCAGTGGGCAAAGCTGTCGCCAATCAGTCAGGTGGAGGGGAGGGAGGTGGAGGGGAGGGTGGGGGGGGGGGGGGGGGGGGGGGGCTTCGGCCAGCCATGCAGCGCAATAAATTCTGGCCATCCAAGTGGTAGCCTGCACTCTCTGGGATGCGTCAAGAGGCCTTTAGCCTAACCAAGAGAGGTTCATAGTACACCTAAGCTAACCCACGCGTCTCTCTCCTTCATCCTTCATCCTGCAGGAGTACAACAACATCAGGAGCATGGAGCCCGGTGACCTAGCTGTATGCCTCGTGGCTTACAGGGAGCGGAGACATAGGAGAAGAGAGCGACAAAGGCACCTGGGTGGTCAGAGAGGAGCAGCACCCTTAGAAAGAAGGGGCAGCTGGGGCACCTGCACACACTGTGGAAGTGACACAATGAGCCCTTGCTGGTCAGCGCCTAGCTAGACCCAGGGTTGGAGGATCTGAAGCTGACACCTTTCACATCCGGACTGGGGTCAAACAAGGTTGTGTGATGACCCCCACCTTGTTCACCATCTGCCTGACCATTATTGTCCACCTCATCCAAGATTACGTATCACCTGGTGTCAGCATTCAGTATTGTCTGGACGGGAAGCTCTTTATCCTTGGTTGCTTTCAAGTAAAAACAAAACTCACCACCATGTACATCCATGACCTTCAGTTTGCGGATGACCGCTGCATGATGGCTCATTCTGTACAGGACATGCAAAGGATGCTTGACCTCTTCAACACCTCGTATATGGGGCTTGGCCTGTCAAGCATCACCAAGACGAAGGTCCTTCACCAACCTTCCCCGGACCAGTTGAACATCCCCCGCGCCATTCATGTAAATGGAGTGGTTGTGAAGTATGTGCAGGGCTTCCCCTATCTCAGCAGCCATCTCTCCCAAGGGACTACCATTGATGAGGAAGCCCAATACTGAGTCAACTGTGCCAGCGCTGCCTTCTTCAAGCTTGTGCCAACGTGTCTTTGACAACAAAGACCTTTGGAGTCAAAGATTCTGGTTTATAAGGCTGTTGTGTTGACCATCCTCCTCTGCTGCAGCGAAACATGGACTGTCTACCGACACCACATTAAGATCCTTGAGAGCTTCCATCAGTGGTGCTTGCACTGAATCCTGGGGATCAAATTGGAGGACCACTGGACTAATGCGAACGTCCTCCATGAAGCTGTGTCTACCAGCATTGAAGCCCTCCTCCTGCGGAACCAACTCCAATGGACGGGCCATTGCGTCCAGGTGCCCGAAAACTGCCTCCCTCTTCTCACAGCTCTCCATTGGCCAAAGCTCAAAGGGCAGCCAAAGGAAAAGGTATAAGGATACGCTCAAGCTCACCCTAAAGCACGGAGGAATTAACACCACTGACTCGGAGGAGAATGCTGCCGATCGCTTGGCAAGCCACTTCGAGGCTCAGCAACTCAATAGCGAGGCGTCGGCAGAGGAAGGAGAAGGAAGCCAACCTGGGGCTGTGATTTCCTCTCCCCTATGGAACAATGTGCCCCTATTGTGGGAGAACATGTGGATCCAGAATTGGGCTCCTCAGCCATTTGAAGTATCACAAAGCCTGATGGACGTCATCCCTGATTCCAAGGAACCGTCGCTGACAATATCCAGGGTCTATAGATGGCGATTGTCATTCCTGCAGATGACTAAGAACAAGTGTCACCGAAGACTGAGCATGCCCAGGGAACTGGTTGGTCACATCAGCTACCTGCTGCAGGGTTTGGCGCCACTGGGACACGGAGGGCATCCACTGCCAGGAGCGCTCAGCTTTTAAGTCAGTGACTCTTTCAGGGCTCCACAGGTGACTTCAGTCAACTGCAAGGGCTTCCGCTCGCTGAATGTTCAGCTGATGTGCAACCACCACAAATGCATCCTGCAGGTCTGTGCACGGTTCCCTGGGAGTGTTCATGACTCCTACATTCTCAGTAGGTCTCAGATCCCTGACATCTTCCAGGGTCCACAAAAACTGCAGGGTTGGCTCCTCGGGGACAAGAGCTACCCGCAGACATAGATGACATCCATGTGGCAGCCTCGAAGTGCAGCAGAGAGAAGGTACAATGAGATTCATGCTGCAGCTTGTACCTTGGTAGAGCAAACCATCGGAATGTTGAAAATGAGGTTCTGGTATCTGGACCAGTCTGGTGGAGTTCTGCAATACAGTCCACAGACGGTGTCATGCATCATCGTCACCTGCTGACTATTACACCCTGTGATGATCTTGACGGGCATCTTCTGGAGGGCCCTGGCCTGCTTTCAGGGTCCTGCTGTGTGGCAGTGGCACCCTCCTCGGGCTCTGGAGCTGACACCTTGAGGAGAAGGGGAAGCTGGAGTGAGATCGAACTGCCCCACACCCCTCTCACATTGACACTTCTGGAGGCCAACTATGGAGTTCAACCCATGCAGCAGTGCAGGACCGATGTCCTGGACCAAGGTCTTCATGGCGGCTGCCATCCTACTAGTGTTGACCTCAGTGCGTTGGCATGCAGGTGCTATCACCTCAGACTGAAACAGGTGGACTCCTCCATTGTGCATTACAATCTGAGGCGTGCAGAGGACATCCCTTCCTGATGTTTAAGCTTGCTTTTGCAACTCCAGCAACTCAGGTATGATTGCGTCCAGAGGCTCATCATCATCTGACTCAGACTCAGCAGATTTCTGGCCCCCGGCAGTCCTCTGAGCGCTGGAAACCTGGAAAGTCCCTGCGCCACTTGCTGGGGATCATACAGTGCAATGTGCTCACCAGATTGTGACCCCTGAGGTTACTCTAAAGCTTGGTCCCAGCGAGGTGTGCGTGTCTGTGCTGGTGCAGGGTGTAGGTGAGCAGCGTGATGGGTCTTCAATGAGGATTTCAGCAGATTCCTCTTCTGAGGTGTCATTGAGACTTGAGTCAAGGACCTGGGTCATGGCCTCCCTCAGCTATTTCCCAGATGTGCCTGTGAAAGCCAGGAGAGATAATTAGTGCATGGCAGTGGCCTGTGAAACAGGACACATCGCTCACAGCATGGTTTCTGATGAATGTTGCACTGCTCAATCCTCACTTGGTTGAGCACGGCCGACCTCACCGTCAGCACAGGAACGGTCCAGCTGGATGACTCGATTTTCAAAGTCCGTGAGGACCTTGATTTCAGGCATTCCTCCACCAGTCTGTGACCTCTCACTTTTGTTGAGTGCCAGCTTGTCTTGCACGAAGACAGATGGAGGGAGTGTAAGCAGGACACCTGCCAGCCCAGATGAGAAGGATGCCCGGCATGTGCGGTGCCATGGACAGGATGAGGACAATGAAGAGATGTGAGAGAGTGAATGGTGATGTAGTTTGAACTGGAATTGAGTGAGATCCCTGTAGGTGTGTGATGGGTTTGTGAATGTTTGAGTTGAGAGTGATGAGAAGAGTGAGTTACCTGGTGGAACAGAGATGATCATTCATCCTCTTTCAGCACTGGGTGGCTGTCCTCTTTTGCAGAGCATTAGCACTGACCACCACTGCCACCGCCTCCCAAGCTGGATTGGTGATGTTGCTGCCCCTCCTGCGGCCACAGTGTGGGTCAAGGACATAATGGCAGGCCTCCATGGCATCCAAAGGGTGTTCCAGGGACGTTGGGAAGCTGCAGTCTTCTTGCCTTTCAAGGCAACGTCTTCTATGCAGCAGTCTGGGATTGGAAGCACTGAGAGGTGTGCACGCGGCTGCACTTTAAATATGGCACTTGGCGAGGTAATGGTGTGGCGGGCGAATCGGACACGACCCGCCAGCGAAATGGTGTGTTTCCCAGGAATGCACAATTAATGAGGCGGGATTGGGACGATATGATGTGAAAAGCCAGCATTGCGGCCGGCAGGTAAAACGTTCTTTTACCCGCCCGCTACAGCACTTTGTGCAAATCTGGGGCGGTTCTGCCCAATGAATATCTTTCTAGGTGTCACTCTATTTGAGCTTCTAAAAAAAGTGCACCTTAAGACGAATACCACACAGGTGCACTTGCATCTAAGTTCATGAGGACCTGCCATACATACAGGCCCAAACATTTGTTCCTAGACTTGTTCAACATAACCTGTATGCAGAAATTGTGCTTTCTCAAACACACTGAACTCTACTCCTAGATCTGCAAACCACCTCAACAATAAGGATAGTCAAAGTGATCTTAGCTTTCAACTTTCATGCCTTAAAATCATTCTAAGCAATGATGGGGGATAGGTGCCAAATTACACAACCTGCAGTAGACACTTGCTTTATACAGGTCATAGATGCCTGCCCAGTTTCCCCAGCCTCTCAATTAAACAGCTTCACCATAGAAAAGACACAGTAAACCAAAAAACTCCTACACTTTTATAATCTGGCTATCTTCTCCAAAGTATAGCTCACTATTGTTGGAATGCATATGGCCTTATGGGCTCCTATCCCCAAAGCAACTCCTTTGATGGCAAGAAAGCGGTTCTACTCTATCAATATATAACTGGTCTATACCATAGATCAATCATGTCTATCAGTGGCAAATGCCATCCATTGTATGGCCATCTATAGTTCCACAACTGTTTGAAGGGTCAGGAAGACTGGATAGATGTTTTGATGCTGGAGAATGAAGGTTACCACTGCAGCTGTCTTATTACATTGAGAAACAGAGGGAAGGAAGGTTGTATTTGCATTTATATCTGACCTTCCACATCTAGTGGAAGTACTAAAGTGCTTTACATTCAAATAATTACATTTGAAGTTCAATCACTATTGTTATGTAGGCAAACAGGACAGCCTATTTGTGTACAGCAAGGTCCCACATTCAGCAATGAGATGAATGGTGTTCTTGGTTGAGGGATAAATGTTAGCCAGGAAAACTCCACTGTTCAAACCATGCCATAATATATTTCATATCCAACTGAGAAGGCAAACAGGATCTAATTTTAAAACATTATCTGATAGTATCTTTGAAAATGCAGCACTTCATCAGTATTGCATTGGAGTGCCAATTGAGATGATATGCTCAGGTCCCAGAACGGGATTGAACCCATAACCTCCTAACTCAGAGGGGAGTGTGGCAACACTGAGCCAAGAATGACACTAAATTGAGAGAATAAGGCACATGTTGTTAACATAATCTCGGCCAAGCACATCATCGGAATCCTGAAACAAAGGTCAGATGTCTGCACCACTAAGGGTGCTCCATTTCCCACCCACAAGCTTGCCCTGCAGATAAACTATACCCTTGAACAGGTAGCAGAAAGTGCAGGCAATCTCATCTAAACTCAGATGATGATATCTAGCAAGCGTCACATGTCTTCCCAAATAAGTGCTCAATCAGTTTTACTAATGATACAATCAGGTGAGGAGAGGTAGAATAGTTCCCACTCCTTTTTCTGCTCTTGTCTGACCACAGTTTTTTTTAGAAGGATATGCTTGCCAATTCAGAGTGTTGAACTGTTTAAATGCTGTGATGGTAAAAGACACACATAGACAGGTTTCCTTGAGTATTTTTGTTAAAGCAAAGAGGATAGTATTTATTGTACTTAACCCCATCTAAATAAAAATGATAAAAATGCTCCCACTTCTATACACACACATTCAAGGCTCACACACACACCAGTAAGCTACAGAGTGGGGAGAATAGATTAAGTAGTCTTTTTAGAGTCCAGTAAAAGATAAAAGGTCTTGTAGGCTGATGATTTGGATGGTTTCAGGCAAAGCTCGGTGGTCCCTCTGGATCCGGCTCTGAAATGATTTAAATATATTGACGGATGATTTATCTTTTCTTCTAGCGACATCAGCTGCTGGTTGATTTAAAAAAAACTCTGCCTGTGGCATGTGGATAGTCAACAGCAGAAAGGGCTCAAGCTTGCACAATGGGTAAAGAGAGGGAGAAAGAGTCCACTCTGGGACCTTCTGTTCTGATCTATGGCCTGCAGAAAACAATTTCTTAAACACAAAAGAGTGTTGGTTGGCTTGTCACATGATCCTCTCTCTCTCTCCCCAACTGACCAGTTACCCAAATACGGTTTGGCTAGCGATTTCCAGGTGCATGGTTTCAGTTTGATTAGAACGTGGCTGCATGAATTTCTTTCTCAGACAGAGTCCTTTGTCTGAACTGATTATGTCTAATGCTTGTTCCCCACCCAGGTGCTATCTGGATGCTCTGTGAATGGATATGTGGTCCATTAAATTTCTCCAGGGTAATTGTCTCTGATGGTGTTTTCCTAGACAGGCTGGCTTCACTTACGACTTTGGAATTTGTAACGTAGAGTGATGCAAATGTTCTTCCATCTTAGAAACTGCTTTCAAGTCACTGGAAAATGGTTTCAGTCTTTTTAAAACTCCATCAGTGGTTTTCAGCCACTGAATATATAAAGTCATTTTTCATATAAAGCATGGCTTTATAACACTGACAACATATTTACTTCAATGACACAGCTAAAGCACAACGATACTGTATTTTCCACATATACTGAATGCCTTAGTCAAATAAAACCTTGGATCCATTGCCCTCGCCTTAACATCAGAAGCTTTGAATTCAGCAACATTCTTATTAATTATCTTAGTCTGCCTCAAAGGAGAACAACTCTCAGGACATAACAAAAAGCTGTGAAAACTCACTAATTACCAATGAAGATAACTGCTCAAAGGCAGAGTTGGAATCAGGGGTTTAAACCATATTGCTAGTTCTCTAATCACATTTTCTTTAACCAAGAATGGATGGTGAAATTTTGTACAGGTTGTAAAAGGTAGTAAAGAATGACATGGACATATGCTGCACATGACTGTAATTATCAGTCCCTTATATCCCTAGCTGTGTACATAATGGGCGGAATTTAATTCTCCTGCCCCAGAAGCAGGCTGGGTGGTGTTGGGGATCCCGGGTTCAAAGGCACGGGTGGAGAGCCTGCTGTCTTCCTGAATCCCATCGATTAAGTCAGGGATAGGAAAGGTCAAGGACCACCTTTCTGTCAGGAGACCAACTGAGTCCCTTAAGTAGCCAACTAATGGCCACTTAAGGGCCTCATCCTAACCTCCAAAGGTGCTCTACCAGTGGGGGTGGGGGGGCAGGGGGCACAGGAACATTCAGGAGGCCCGCTTCTGGGCTCAGAAGGGAGTCCTTTCCAATTGGGCACTCTGTGCCCCACAAAGTACCTGCCTAGTAGCAAGTTCCAGCCCTACTGGAACAGCACTCCCCCACTCCCTCCATAATGACCCTCCCCTCTCTTTGCTGGAGTTACCTAATGAGCACTAGCAAGCCCTCCCCACCTTCTTGGGCCTCCATTGCTGGCTGTTGCTCCAGGTCTCCTGCAGTCCCAGCAGTGGCCAGTATACCCAGTTGCACTGCTGGGACTGAAGAGATGCTGGCCCTCCGGTTGGCTGGCTGATCTTGGAAGTGGGCTCACCTTAAAGGTACAGGAGCCCCAAAGGCAGCCAGTTAACCACTTGATTGGCATTTCATCCCATCTGGGTTCCCGGATATGACTGCGAGGTTGTAGCCAGCTTTGTGGCTGGTGAACAGGGCCACTGCTGTGGCCATTAAATTCAGCCCATTGCAACAGTTCACAGCGGTTAGGTTTCTATCCTTAAAAATAATTACAACTTACTAAATCTAAATTATAACTAAAATAAATTTTGATATTAGAATACAACAAATAATCACCTTTTCCTCCATTTCATGCTGAACTCCAAAGATAGGACAGGCAGAGTAAACTTTATGCAAAGAATTTATCTCCTTTACTGCCTCTTGAAGTTTCTCCACAGGATCAATTTTAAAACCAAGTACATATCCTCCACTCTAAAGATAATGAAAAAGGCTGTACATTAACAATTATGGTTGCGGTTGCTTAGTACTACAGAACTTGAGTATTGTTGAAATGGACATGCTGTCGAAGCTTTTCATCTTGCACTTATCAGGACAGATGCAAGAGTGCCAAATTTCAAAGGGAACTACAATTTATACTGTATGATAAAAGGGTGCTGATTGGTTGGCCACTCGGCCAGAATTGGGCGAGGTGTTGTCATAGAGAATGCATCAGGGAGCTACTGTCCCTTATGCTTTTATTTAATTCAGAAGAAGGTGAAATGCCTGGACATATTCCTTTGGCCTGCAGAGGACAGGTCCCCACATATGAATATATGCAGTTTCTAGCATATTGATAGTGATGCAGTGGCTACGTGCTCGTTTGACATTGCGAGCTTATTCACTAATGCGCCACTCAAGGAAGCTATAGACATTTGTGCCACGTCAATATAATGGCAATCCAGACTCACTGCTATTTTCTGAATCTGTATTCATTGAACTTATGAATTGAGAAACTCGTGCAGTTGAATTCAGCCTTAATGACACTATGTATGCCCAAACAGATGATGTCAAAAACAGAATTACCTGGAAAAACTCAGCAGGTCTGGCAGCATCGGCGGAGAAGAAAAGAGTTGACGTTTCGAGTCCTCATGACCCTTCAACAGAACTGAGTAATATTAGGAGAGGGGTGAAATATAAGCTAAATAAAATATAAGCCACCCCCACTAGAGCTGTACCTTGAGTGTCCTGCCATCCATTTTTAATTTGCACATTCTCTTAGATAATATCACCACCTTCAACACCTCTTTGTTCCTTTGTCTGTGACATATTTTGATTATCTGCTCCTATCACTGCTTGCTTGTCCCTGCAACCACCACCCCCACCAACTTCTCTCCCCCCACCTTAAACCAGCTTATATTTCACCCCTCTCCTAATATTACTCAGTTCTGTTGAAGGGTCATGAGGACTTGAAACGTCAACTCTTTTCTTCTCCGCCGATGCTGCCAGACCTGCTGAGTTTTTCCAGGTAATTCTGTTTTTGTTTTGGATTTCCAACATCCGCAGTAGTTTTTTGTTTTTATCTATGATGTTGCCATGTGTTTGCCTCTAGGGCCAGCTCTTGATAACATTTTCCATGAGAAACAAGTTTTCAATGGAATGACCCCTAACCTACCTCTGATACATAGATGACACATTTGCTATATTTGAACGTGCAGCTGCATCTAAGAAGTTTCTTACACACCTTAATGTGCACCATCCCACACTCAAATTCACCTTTGAAATGGAGCAGTCTAACAAGCTCCCTTTCCTCAATGTGCTAGTTGAGAAATCCACTAATGGGTTCTCTACTCCTGTCTACCACAAGCCTACCTTCACTGGTCAATATATATGTTGGGATTCCTGCAGCTCCATGCACTATAAGATCAGCCTTACCGGCAATCTCGTAAATAGGGCCCGAGCCATTTGTTCGCTGTGCAAACTTGACACCGAAATAGGGTGCAAAGCTATCTTGCTGGATAATGGCTACTTTGATCAGATCATTGCTCGCAGTGTAAAGTGCATACTCACAAACAGACCTAATGCCACCACTTTTGGATCTGAAAAGTGTCCAGTCTACCTCAAATTATCCGGGAAGGTTAAGGTATCTCAACAATTTGAGCAACAGGTGAAGCTAGCCATTTCATGCTGCCACTACCACACAAATGAGTAATATGGAATATGAATTTCAGTGCCAGTGTGATCCCAATGACTGGCAGATTATATCAAACAGCATGTTCCTTCTATTATTTGCAATAGGCAAAGTACTGAATTTTACACAACCAGCCCGTGCTTGCAAAACTCAAAACATAATGTCTAACATTAGATGTGGTTCTATGATTGGGTAGCACTTGCTGAATAATCCCGATTGTTCTACATACACTAACCACCAATTTAAGATTATCAGTCAGGTCACAATGTAGCTCACTTACGCTTGCTAAAAGCTACATATATTCATATATAGGGACCTGTCTTTGCAGGCAAAAGGAATATGTCCAAGCATTGCACCTTTTTTGCATTGAACAAGAAAGCATGGGCAACAATAGTTCCTTGGCGCATATTCCACGGCAATGCCTTGACCAATCAGAACCCTTTGCTCGTATAGTATAAATTGTTGCTGCTTTTGAAATTTGGCATTCTTGTGTCTGTCCTGATGAGTGCAGGATGAAAAACTTTAACAGCATGTCTCTTTTTTCAGCAATACGAAAATTTTCCTTGTCTATATAGGCATATCTAAGCAAAGTTATCTTGAAGTATATTGTCAAAATAGAAGAAATAAATTTATATTTATAGAGGAAGAATAGCATTACTAGTGTATATCGTTAAAATACTTTTGCCAAAATAAATATTTTAAAAGGCTTACCTGTTGTGAACTTTCAATTACAAGTGCTAGTCCAAACTTTGAATCCCTGATTTTTATTGATCGCTGGAACAAAACAAAATAAGCTTTATGTCATATATGCATCAGAAGATAACAAAAATCATATTAAGAACGCTGCAGACTTTAACCATATTGATCTAATTACCGATTAATCATTGATTACCAAAAAAAAATCGTCAATATTTTGGACATGGAATATTCTGTATCTAATGCAGAAACCAGAATTTCTTGATAGATTTGTAGCATTGTCATAATTATTAATCCCTTTTCATAAATGTTATCTAGAGTTAAGGCTGTAGAACATATTGATAATTGCAGAAGACACCACATTGGATCAAATAACTGTATACTCTTCCTCCCACGAGCAACTGAAGCAGTATATGCTGTTTTCATGGTTCAAATTCATTGTTTAAGATATCACTTCAACATTGTTATTATGTTATAATTTTTCAATCACTTAGAGGAGCAAGTGTTTGCCACATGGTTAGTATCTGCCTCTGAGTCAGTAGGTGTAGGGTTTGAGCCATGTTCCAGACAGCCAACAAGTAGAGACTAAAGCTGTGGCTCTATATTCTGGGTTGACATGCAGCGGCATACTCACATTCAGTGGGTGTGAAAGGCCCATTTCATCAATGGATTATGGAATCCCCAAAAAATTAATAGGTTGTAAACTTGAACCAGCCCGGTTTGAAACCATTGGATCCAGGGAATATATTACATGCAGCAAAAAAAATCCACTCCACTGGGCCAGCCACCCAATTGGCTGTTATAATCTAGCTATGCAAAATACTAGCGTGACAGCTCGTAGCAGCAACACATTCTCCAATTAGGATAAGCCCCTGCTCCCCCAAAATCCCTTCCAGGTACTCATTAATGCATATTTAGTTATAAGATATTTTGAGAATGCCTAGAATGCATGCATTATTGAAAAGGAAACCAAAAACTTACAATTTGTAGATAGGGAATGCTAACATTAAAACTATCATTCATGTTTGCATGCCATACTATTCGAACATTTGTGATGAAAAAGGTTCCCAAATTGCCCTGTAGGGGAAGAAAAACATTTAGGAATATTATTCATGGAGCAACAAAGTAACAGAGAACCAAAAGCAAAATGTGCAGATGTAAGCTAATTATATCCAGTGTAGACACTCTTTACTTAACAAAAAGTATAAGCTATAACATACCTGATCACTCGATAGATTCCAGACACCATTAATTTTATCATACACCTGTTCCTGTGGCAGAAGTCTTAACTGCTTGTTTTGAATGAGAGCTCCTCTTAATTTAAGATCTCTGTAAATTTTCGATGTCTCATATGCCCTATAAAAAAATTGAAATAGTTTAGAATTCTTCAAAAAAAAATCGAGTCATTGTAATGGCAGTTTTCACTCAGAATAACGTCATTTTACAGGGTCAAGTGATGATAAGATTAATTCAAAATCACTTCACTCATCCTGTTAGTGGTGTAGCAAAAACATAAAAAGCATCAAAAGCAATAATCTTCTAGAGGTCTTGTCAGATCATTGTCAAAACTTAGGTTTTAGTCGGTTTAAAATGTGACAATATTTCCTTTTTACAACTACTTTGTTAGTAACAAAATTTATTGCTTAAGAGGAAAATTTTTTTTATCTGTTGTCGATTGTAAAAATAAAACTTTATCAGAGATACAATCTCTACCCCGTTTCTCCCCTCCTCTCCTTTGCTTCTGAAGGATAGGCTAGGTTTTGTGATGCAGTTCCATAATTGTGTTCCGGTACCTTGTGTAAATGCTCAAGCTTTACTGGATTTTGGGTAGGGTAAAATCCACAAACAGAACTGTCCTGGCAGACCGATCGTGTCAGCCTGTTCCTGCCCCACGGAACTCATTTCTCGTTATCTTGACTCCCTTCTCTCTCCCCTTGTCCAGTCCCTTCCCACCTACATCCGTGATTCCTCTGACACCTTACGTCACATCAACAATTTCTAGTTCCCTGGCCCCAACCGCTTCCTCTTCACCATGGATGTCCAATCCCTCTACACCTCCATCCCCCACCAGGATGGTCTGAGGGCCCTTAGCTTCTTCCTTGAACAGAGGCCCCAACAATCCCCATCCACCACTACTCTCCTCCGTCTGGCTGAACTTGTTCTCACACTGAACAATTTCTCCTTTAACTCCTCTCACTTCCTCCAAATAAAAGGTGTGGCTATGGGTACCTGCATGGGCCCCAGCTATGCCTGTCTCTTTATGGGGTATGTGGAACATTCCTTGTTCCAGTCCTACTCCGGCCCCCTCCCACAACTCTTTCTCCGGTACATCGATGATTACTTCGGTGCTGCTTCATGCTCTCGTCGGGACCTGGAAAAATTTATTAATTTTGCTTCCAATCTCCACCCCTTCATCATTTTCACATGGTCCATCTCTGACACTTCTCTTCCCTTCCTTGACCTCTCTGTCTCAATTTCTGATGATAGACTGTCCACCAATATCCATTACAAGCCTACCGACTCCCACAGCTACCTCGACTACAGCTCCTCACACCCCGCTTCCTGTAAGGACTCCATCCCATTCTCTCAGTTCCTTCGCCTCCGTCGCATCTGTTCTGATGACGCTACCTTCAAAAACAGCTCCTCTGACATGTCCTCCTTCTTCCTTAACCGAGGTTTTCCACCCACGGTCGTTGACAGGGCCCTCAACCGTGTCCGGCCCATATCCCGCGCATCCTCCCTCACGCCTTCTCCTCCCTCCCAGAAACATGATAGGGTCCCCCTTGTCCTCACTTATCACCCCACCAGCCTCCGCATTCAAAGGATCATCCTCCGCCATTTCCGCCAACTCCAGCATGATGCCACCACCAAACACATCTTCCCTTCACCCCCCCCTGATGGCATTCCGTAGGGATCGTTCCCTCCGGGACACCCTGGTCCACTCCTCCATCACCCCCTACTCCTCAACCCCCACCTATGGCACCTCCCCATGCCCACGCAGAAGATGCAACACCTGCCCCTTCACTACCTCTCTCCTCACCGTCCAAGGGCCCAAACACTCCTTTCAAGTGAAACAGCATTTCACTTGCATTTCCCCTAACTTAGTCTACTGCATTCGTTGCTCCCAATGCGGTCTCCTCTACATTGGAGAGACCAAACGCAAACTGGGCGACCGCTTTGCAAAACACCTGCGGTCTGTCCGCAAGAAAGACCCAAACCTCCCTGTCGCTTGCCATTTTAACACTCCACCCTGTTCTCTTGCCCACATGTCTGTCCTTGGCTTGCTGCATTGTTCCAGTGAAGCCCAACGCAAACTGGAGGAACAGCACCTCATCTTCCGACTAGGCACTTTACAGCCTTCCGGGCTGAATATTGAATTCAACAACTTTAGATCTTAAACTCCCCCTCCCCCCATCCCCACCCCGTTTCTCCACCCTCCCTTTTTTTTTTCAATAATTTATATAGATTCTTCTTTTCCCACCTATTTCCATTATTTTTAAATCTAAAACTAAAACTTTGTTAGTCTTTCCACCCCATCCCCACTAGAGCTGTACCTTGAGTATCCTGTCTTCCATTCTTAATTAGCACTTTTCTTAGACAATATCACCACCTTCAACACCTCTTTGATCCCTTTGTCTGTGACATCTTTTGATTATCTGCTCCTATCACTGCTTGCTTATCTCCACAATCACCACACCCTCAACTTCTCTCTCCCCCCGCCCCCCCACCTTAGACCAGCTTATATTTCACCTTTCTCCTAACTATACTCAGTTCTGCCGAAGGGTCATGAAGACTCGAAATGTTAACTGATTTCTTCTCCACCGATGCTGCCAGACCTGCTGAGTTTTTCCAGGTAATTCTGTTTTTGTTTTGGATTTCCAGCATCCGCAGTAGCTTTTAGCTATTTGATAAAGCAGTACAGAGCTAAGTCCAGGCTGCCAAGTAACCAGCCAGCAAAGATGTTAGAAGTACACAGACTGAAATAACTGATTCTGACATTCACTCTCTTTTTAACCTTAACGCAGTCAAGGCTGACCCTATTACTGTCACTCTCCACATAAACGGGAAGCCTCCAGTTATGGAGATGCATACGGGACATCTAGCACAATGATGGGTGAGTATACATTACAGTACCTGAAAGAAGGTACCTGACCTTTAAGCCTGGAGAGAACTTCTGCCCAGTTGAAGACTTAAACAGGAAAAGCCATAAAATTAAAAGGCACCGCCATGTTACCTATGAGCTATGGCCAGAAGTCAGTCCAGCTCCCAGTAATAATAGTGACTGGGGAAGGACCAAACCTTCTGGGCTGTGATTGGCTAAAAGAAACCAAGTTAAATTGGTCCTAGATTTTATCAAGTGCGGGCTTGAAAAAAAATGACAGCATCTTTCTTTGCAGCGAAATAGGAAAAATCAAAGGCTTGCAAGCCAAGATTTATGTTGCTCCAGAGGCAACTCCGCGATTTTTTAAGGCAAGGCTGGTACCATATGCTTTAAGAGAAAAAGTGGATGCCGAGATAAACAGGTTGGAGGAAGTAGGCATCATACAGATAGTTCAATTTTCAGAATGGGCAGCACCTATCATCTCCATACTGAGACTGGATAAGACTATCCATGTTTGCGGCGATTATAAGCTAACAGTTAATTAGACCACCAAGCTGGATAAATATCCAATTCCAAGAATTGAAGACTTGCACGCAAAGCTGGCAGGAGGTCAATCCTACACTAAGTTGGATAGGAGCCACCTGTACAAGCAACTCGAGTTAGATAACACATCCCAGTGGTATGACACAATAAGCACACACAAAGGCCTATTCCAGTATACGCGCCTACCTTTTCGTGTGTTCTCGGCATGTGCAATATTTCAAAGGACAATGGAGAGTTTGCTACAGGGATTATCATGGGTTCTAGTATGCCTTGACAATGTCTTCATAGCTGGATCGACAGAGGCTGAACATTTAGCAAATTTACTGGAGGTACTAAAAGGATTTTTGGAAGCTGGAGTCCGCCTAAAAATGCATTTTCCAAGCCAACGAGGTTACCTATCTGGGACACCGTGTAGATACATAAGAATTACACCCCATGGAAGGAAAGGTTAAGGCGATAAAGGAGGCGTCTTCCCCCACAAATATCACCAAACTCAAATCATTTTTAGGGATGGTAAACTACTATGGGAGATTTTTATCCAACTTATCAACAGCACTGGCCCCCTTGCACATACTGCTGAAGAAATACCATCGTTGGTCCTGGAAGGCTGCAGAGGTGGAAGCCTTCAACAGAGTAAAACAACTGCTGCACTCCTCAACCTTGTTAGTGCACTTCGACCTATCTAAAGAATTGATATTGACCTGCGACGCCTCTCCATTTGGCGTTGGTGCAGTATTGTCCTATGAAATGGACGACAGCTCTGAGAGGCTAATAGGTTATGCACCAAGAACCCTCTCAGTGGCCGGAAAAGGTTATTCGCAGGTTGAGAAGGAAGGACTGTCAATAGTCTTCAGAGTTAAAAAATTCCATCAGTACTTACTTGGCAGGCATTTAGCTATCATCTCCAATCATAAACCACTTCTGGGCCTTTTCGAAGAAGACAAGGCTATCTCGCCAATAGCCTTGGCAAGAATTCAGTGATGGGCTTTAACTCTGTTCGCCCACGAATACACTTTCAAGCACCGACCTGGGATACACATAGTGAACACGGACGCCCTTAGTCGCTTACCCTTGCAAGAAAGCATCTCGTGTACTCCTATATCCCAAGAAATTATCCTTGCATTGAATTTTTTCGACAATTCTGCGTGAAGCAGATCAGGGAACGGACCAATTGAGATCCGCATCTGTCTAAACTGAGACACCAGATACTTACAGGATGGTTAAATGAGCCAGTCAGAGAAAATGAAGCCATTTTTTACCCGCAAATACGAATTGAGTTGTCAGGACGGCATCATATTATGGGGGAGCAAGAGTAGTCATTCCTGTACCAGACAGAGAGCTGCTCCTAACTGTATTACACAGCACTCATCCTGGTAGTTCGAAAATGAAAATGATCACCCGGAGTTACGTGTGGTGGCCTGGTATAGATGCAGATATCAAGAAGTTAGTCAAGCACTTTCAACAGTGCCAACTGCAACAGAAGTTGCCAGCTGCAGCCCCATTACATCCTTGGCAATGGCCTGGCCGGCCATGGTGCGAATCCATATAGGCTACGTGGGTCCATTCCTATGCACAATGTTTTTGCTCATAATCGTCGCACACTCAAAATAGATGGAGGTTGTTGAGGTGAAATCACCTACTTCGCGTGCTACCATCAAACGGTTAAGCTAATGTCTTTCCACTCACGGATTGCCCAAAGTCATTGTATTAGACAATGGAGCCGTATTTACACATGTTGAATTTCAGAACTTCACCAGTCTAAATGGCATTAAACACATCTGAACTGCACCTTATCACCCAGCATCAAACAGACTAGCCAAGAGGGCTGTCCAAACTTTCAAGT
The DNA here is from genome assembly GCF_964194155.1 of Cetorhinus maximus. NCBI lineage: Eukaryota > Metazoa > Chordata > Chondrichthyes > Lamniformes > Cetorhinidae > Cetorhinus > Cetorhinus maximus. The sequence goes on from NW_027597589.1 coordinate 66,448, forward strand.
CAAGACTAAAAAAATTGTCGGAAGGAACCTTGGAAACCAAAATCTCACACTTTCTTCTTAGCTACCGCACGACTTTGCATGCAACAACAGAAATTCCACCAGCAGAACTGCTTATGAAGCGTCATCTCAGAATGAGACTGAGCCTCGTATTTCCAAATTTGCCAGGGAGGGTAGAGAAGAACCAAGGTAATCAGAAAACAAGCCACGATTTGCATCTTAGAGCCTGGAAATTTATGGTAGATGGAGTTGTATATATTAGAAACTTCAGTAGCAGTCCAAGTTGGATCCCAGGAATTATTGCCTGTGAGACTGGACCCCTTTCATACCAAATAGACGTGGAAGGCTGGATCGTTTGTAAGCACATGGATCACCTGAGGAGCAGGGAGATGCTTCCACAGTCAGTGTTGCCACCAAGGAATATTATCAAACCTGTAAGCCCCTGATCAACCTGTTATAGACATAACTGATGTCTCCATTTAATCAAATAGTGACGAACTGCCTGTGCCAAAAGAGGTACCCGTTTTCACAGTTCTTGTTAGTATTGAGCCTGTAGGAGAGCCTCAGGCTACAGAATTATGCCGCTCTACCTGAAACAGAAAACCCCTTCAAGAACTTGAATTGTAAGTACTGGACCTATGTAAATAAGTTTATAATCTGAATTCATGACAAAGTGCAAGTGATTATTTCTAAGATTTTTGATATTGTTTTCTATTTGCCTGTATAAAGTAATATATAAGTAAATAAGGAATTCCTCAATGTAGGGAACTAAAGCAGGAGGGATATGGTTATTGCTGCTTTAAGGCCAGCCTTACTGAGTAAGGGTAATGTGGTCAGAACAGCCAATCAACACCGAGCACAGGGAATCTTATAAGGGGCAGAGTTTTCCTAGTCTGGAGAATGTATTGTAGCCTTTCGAGAGGCATGCAACTAATCCAGCAGCTCTGTAAATAAAGTTTGTTGTTCAACTAAAGCAGCTTCTCGGTAGTACAGCTCTACACGTCTACACTTATATAGCATCCTTAATGTAATATAGATATCTCAAGGCACATCACAATGGGGGCAGAGGTGAAATTTGGATAATGAACAGGACTTTGGTTAAAGTTGGATGGACAATTGAAAATAAGGGTGAAGAGTTTTGACAAGGTATTTGCAGGTAGGGAGAGATGGTGTAAGGCAGAGTAGTTTTTTAAATAAGCATGCCGGAGAGTACAGGCAAAGGCATAAAGATTCTGCATCAATAGTAGATGAATGGAGGATCAGGCACTATAAATCAGATAATGGAGGGTATGAGCTCAATGCAGGGCATGAAGAATTTGCAGACGTGAGAGATGTAAATTAGGATGAGATTTTATTACAATTCAGTGGGGCTGAGAGAGCCGGTGGCTGTTAAGGATGACAGAATAATAGGTGAGGGGAAAGATAAAAGCAAAATACTGCAGATGCTGGAAATCAAAAACAAGAACAAAAATGCCTGGAAAAACTCAGCAGATCTGACTGCATCTGCGGAGAGGGATACAGTTGACGTTTCAAGTCCTTATGACCTTTCATCAGAACTAAGGCAAATAGAAATGAAATGAAATATAAGCTGGTAGAAGGGGGTGGGACAGGAGAGCTCGACAGGGGGCCAGTGATAGGTGGAGGCCAAGAAGAGACTGCCAAAGATGTCATAGACAAAAGGGTGTTGACAGTGGTGATATTATCTAAAGGATGTGCTAATGGGGACATTAGGGGAAGCAAGCAGGACAAGCCTAGTGGCAGATGGCCCTAGTGCGGGTGGGGTGGGGGGGAAGGGATCGAAATGGGCTAAAAGGTGGAGATGAAACAATAGATCGAAATAAATTTAAAAATAGGAGGGAAAAGAAAAAAATATAGTTGTAAAAAAATTATAAATTATTGGAAAAAGGGGGATCGGAAAGGGGTGGGGATGAAGGACAGAGTTCATGATCTGAAATTGTTGAACTCAATATAATGTCTGGAAGACTGTAAAGTGCCTAGTCGGAAGATGAGGTGCTGTTTCTCCAGTTTGCGTTGAGCTTCACTGGAACATTGCAGCAGGCCAAGAATAGACACGTGAGCATGAGAGCAGGGTGGTGTGTTGAAATGGCAAGCGACAGGGAGGTGGACTTAATACATGTGAGGATGTGAGCAGCAGTGTTCTCAATGAGTTGTGTTTACATGAGTGTGGGAGCAGATAATTGAAGAATTTGAATTAGAAGGCAACTAGCAGGCAGTTGGAATAAGGAGGTAGGTGAAATAATTCAGATAGAAATAGGCAATTGTGATAATGAATATTACAAAACAAGCTTTACAATGAATTTGAGTAAGCTATCTCCCATTAGTAAAAACAGAAGTATTGCTAAAGCTATTTGAATCAATTCTGGTTTTGTATTGTTTATGTAAGATGAATTGCAATGCTCGTGTTGTAATATTTAAATGTAAATACCATGGTTTTAAATTTAGTTTATAATTTTAAAGAAAGCATGACTTTTTTCAAATTTTCAACATGTATCGTTTGTGAAGCAATAGCCCTTAAGGCATTAGTATTCACATTAGTTTTTATATGAATGGTATAAAGGATGAAGAAAGCGCAGTAATTCAGACTGGATGGGAGTTGGCAGAACTCAATTTTAACAAACTTCCTCCTGCTGCATATAATGCTTTCTTTGGATCCAATAGCTTCAAAACTCTGGTCCAAATTTACAGTCTTTATTAAATTGAATGGAACTACACCAGGTAGACAAAGTTAATCTATGTTAATGGCATTTGCAGAGTGGTTCTTGAGGGAAAATTTGAAATAGGTCTCTATTGGCAAGAAACCTAATTCTGTTTTGAAAAAGGTAAATATTTTTGCAAGGGTTCTATTTAGACAGACATTGGGGAAATATTTCAACCAGCATACTCCTCTTGAACTGTTGTTCTGCTAGAATAAGTATTCTTAACTTATATTATTAGAAGTAGACAAAGTTAATCTATGTTAATGGCATTTGCAGAGTGGTTCTTGAGGGAAAATTTGAAATAGGTCTCTATTGGCAAGAAACCTAATGCTGTTTTGAAAAAGGTAAATATTTTTGCAAGGGTTCTATTTAGACAGACATTGGGGAAATATTTCAACCAGCATACTCCTCTTGAACTGTTGTTCTGCTAGAATAAGTATTCTTAACTTATATTATTAGAAGGTGGTATAGAAACACTGTAAAAAAACCTATATTCATAGATAAATGACAGAACTGAACATGAAGTTTCTTCATACAAAGAATGCCTTAATAAACACAAGACAGTGAGGATTTAAGTGAGACCTGGATCCAGAAATGATCTATTGATATGGCCTACTCCATTCCATCATAATTTCACATACTGTCTTGTAATACTACCTATGCACTGCAATGACAGTGGTGAACAGTCGAGGGCTTCCTGGAACCACACTGGTAAAGATGAACTCAAATCGTGTGTTGTTACATTTTGTCAGGATGTAAAGAGCTTCAGTTTGACCTCGAAGTTTCTGTAACATCAAATTTTAAAAGTCAGTGTACTTAGAAGTATATGTGAGGCCTTCCCTAATGGCTCAGTGAATAATTGCACTGCATGGTGTAGTACTCACCATCAAGACCTATAATGCCCAAAATCTAAACCATGCTCTGTGATGAGTTAATTGATCACAGGAGGGAGGCAGAGTTGCATTGTAGCCAAGACTCATCTGTCCTCACAATATATTTACACAGTATTACTTTCCAAAGGTCACGGAACAGTGATCACCAGAAGGAACCAATTCTGTTTTTCCAATTCACTAGCCAAAAGTCATTAAGATCAATTGCAAGGTGTCCACCACTATTTCAGGGACCTCACAGTACTGAAATTGTCAAAGTAACTTTGCAAATAAATAAAAGCAGACAATACTGGAAATGCTTAGCAGGTCAGGCAGCATCTGTGGACAGAAACAAAGTTAACATTTCAGGTCAATGACCCTTCATCAGAACTCCTTTTTATTTCAAATTTCCAGCATCTGCAGTATTTTGCTTCTGTAACTTTATCAAGAGACTCTGCAGCGACAGGTAAGCAAGGCTGGCACTTTATTATCGAACTCTTTCTCTTGATTAATCTCTGACTTTTAGCTGCCTTTCATAGGAGGTAAAGGTTTTGCAAATTAATCAGATAAAATCAGTAGAGAAGGTTAAGGGTCCTGGGAAACCAAATCAGTAATGGCCATACAGACAATGAGTTGCTGAATGAAAAAAATGAGGATGTGAAATGACTGTAACCCACGATTGGAGTTGGGTACATGGAAACACCTGTTACTGTGACATCACAAAACATCTTAAAAGGAGATTATGGCCTGGTGTTCCACTCCAGTGATATGCAGAGGGTACAGTTTTTAGAAGAGCATACATTTCCCCATTAATAGAACAAATACTTCACTTGCTTTAAAGAACCAAGTTTAAAAAAAAATCTTACCGAATTGGCAGTTCTGGTTGTAATGTTTATAATGCAGTTGTAGCCAACAGCTAAAAGAGAAAAGGGCAAAATTAATAATTTGGGCATTTTACTAAGAATCAATGAAATTAGCTCTGAATGAAGAATAACAGATGGCTAATATCTAGGACCCTAAGACATTTTATAAACCATCCCTAACATGTAACAAACCGTAGTGGAATTAAAAAAAGGAGTTTTACCAACCGTTTATAATTCTCTCTAGCACAAACTTTCGGTTCAGTCTTCCCCAGAACAACTCTAGTTCCCCCAACTCTCTCAATTCCCTTTAGCCCCATACCTCAGGGGCTTAAATTTCACATTTGTTTTTGATTTTCCTGAAGGTTAAAGAGATTCCAGGTAGATATAAAATACAGTAATGCATTTTTCAGGTTACAACTCAAAAAGCCTAGTAAATCCTGAGAAAGGCAATGGTCCAGAGTGAATGATCCACTAAAGGACATTATTCACACCTCACAAACAATGTCTGCCTGGTTTAATTATAACAGAGCAGACATCTGGACTTATTCTGATTTAGATTAATGTTTGTACAAAACACAATAAATAGCTATATGCAATTCTAGTCCTGCATCTATATACCTTTATGAAAATGAGAAGACCATTTCATAGAAACTGATGATTTGCTCACAAGAACATTTGACAAAGTTGGCTTGTTAGCATGAAACATTATGTAGATTAGTAGACATTGGAATAAATGATTTGAAGTTCTTAGATTATTTTTAACCAACCAGATTGGATTATAGGAACGTAAGAACAGAAGAAGTACATCTTAGTTGTTTGAGCTTGTTCCGCCATTCAATTAAATCATAATTGATCTGTACCTCAATGCCATTTACCTACCTTTTTTTCCATATCCTGTGGTACACTTAGAGAACAAAAAAAAAATCTATCGAACACAGTTTTGAAATTCAACTACCCAGGGAGACTTGAGAGAGCAACTTCCACATTTTTACTATCCATTGTGTAAAAAAATGCTTCTTGATTTCAATCCTAAGTGGCCTAATTCTAATGTTAAGATTGTGCCCTCTTGTTCTGGATTCCCCCATCAGAGGAATAGTTTCCAAATATCATTTTAAACACCTCAGTGAAACCACCCTCAAGCTTCTGAACACCAAAGAAAATGAATTACTTATTTCCATTATTTCATATTGTCTATGCAACCAGTATATACCTTTTTCTTTAGTTCCAATTTTCCCATATTTCTTTCTGCATGCATGGTATATCATTATTAGTTAGTTAATTTTTGCTTTTTAATGGGATCCATTTCTCCTGGACTCTGTTGATCACCATTTTAAATGTCATCCACTGCAGTTCTATTTCTTTATTTGTAAGTAAATTTTTCCAATTTATTTTCCCTACTTATATTCTCATCCCATTAAAATTACATTTTTCCAACTTTATTACTTTAGGCTTTGTCTTACTTATGCACATTTCAATCTATATCTTAAGCCTTATTATGTTGTGATTGCTATGGATGTGAGTTTTAGTTCAGAGAAGATTTAGTTTTCTTATGGAAATTGTTTTTAGGCATAAACACCAGCAGAAATCTGAACCAAAATCCCTCGCCATAGCAGCATCAGTGTCAGTAGCAGCTCAGTATGATGGGAAATTACTGATGTGAACTCATATCCCACACAGCAGATCAGTGTTCCAAAGCATCATGCTATCTGTAAAAACAGGAGATTAAAAAGCTGCCTTGATTTTAAAACAATCTTATTTTTAAAGATGTACTTCTTGCTTGCTGTTATGAAATCTTCATCTATTAATCTTCATTGCATTATAGTATTTCAAATGTCACCACACTATATTCTTCTTGAATTCAGTTGTTAGTACTTCTGGTTCCTTCCTACCACTTATTCCTTTTATTCAGTCCAATTTCTTCGCCGTTATAAAGTTTGTTCTATTCTATATATTTGTTTCTGACCTCAATTTTTTTGAAACATTCGTAATTTGTAATACTGCATTTAATCTGTGCTCTTCATTTTTGTGGCTCCTATCATAGTAGTTCTGTATTATCTATTATGCCATTTTTGGCAAGCAGATAGATCTAAAAAGTATAAAAACAATGTGTTTTTGACACAAACATAAGAAATAGAAACATTGGGAAATTTTGTTTTGGATATGTTAGCTACTGATACTGTTTCAGACAAGTCAACATTTAAGCAGGCAGTAACGCCAGGAGTCAAAAAGATTTCAATGAGGAATGTTTTCATGCAATAAAGTGCATGTCATACAGCTGACATCAATTCCTAATTTTTAATATACTGGAAAATAATTTTGTCCTGGCTACAAAGCTTGCTTATGGAATGGAGGACAAATTCAGAGTTCTGTCTTGTAGGAGAGCTATAAATGGTATTACAGTTAAACATTTTGAGACTCCTTGATGATGTACAAGGTGGACAGTGGGACTGAGTAGGACAATCAGGCTTAGTGTAAACCAATTACAGCAAAAATTCACCATTCAAGCATATCTTGATAATCAATAAGAGAAATAAAAAATAAAAGAGAACAGAAGACGTGTTTGTTTTTTAAATAAAAACTTAAACTGAGTTAATCGTAGTTCCTTGCACTTTAAATCATTATAGGTTATGCCATTATTTCTAAAATCCAAATGCTTCACCAGTATTTAAAAATTCAAATTATATGAGGAGTCACAGAAAAAAATTAGTTATCCTTGTATCCTTTGGGACAGCAATGTTTTCAGTTTAATTCCACAGTAAACAACTTTATTAATAGTCAAACAATCAAAATATAGCTTTACTTACATAAGTTAACACGTGGAAGAGCCAGTGAATGCCAGATAATTCGTAAATTGGTCACAAGCAGTCTACCTAGAAAGAAATAGCAAC
>NW_027597590.1:0-73740 GCF_964194155.1 Cetorhinus maximus
AACTTAAATGTTTCATCCCAGGCAACACCCTGGTGAATCTCCTCTGCACCCCCTCCAGTACAATCCCAGAGTCACCTCAGGATTGTTTCTGGTACATTTCACTGGATAATTTTGTGAAAAAAGCTTAGTTATTTCAACATGTGTCAAGACAGATCATACAGAAGAAAGCATTTCAGATTTCTAGGGTATTGCAACAAGTTACAGGACAGTGCAATAGGGTTCACATGAACAAAACTAGCATCAATATCCTCACAGAAAGGATAGATAAAGCTGTAGTGGAGAATTTAAAATAGACATGCAGAGGAGGGAAAATCTTCAAGCAAATGGGACAGGAGTTAAAATGAACATTTGGAGGATAAATGTTGGATATGGCACCAGCAGAACTTCCTGCTCTTTGAATAATATCATGGCATCAAAGTCCACAGCAACAGACAGGCTAAGGCTTCAGTTTAACTCTCATGTGTATTTGACAATACAGCACCCCCTCTCTATGGCATGACATCTCAGTTTAGATTACATGTTACAACGCCTGGAATGGCATTTGAGCCCACAACCTAAGATACACACTAATCAGAGACGTCCAGCATGGACTTGGAAAGGGTAGATAACTGACAATGATTTTTCACATGAAAAAAACTGGCATTAATTACAATGTAGGAATGAATGCAGTAGAGTTATAAAATTGAATTTTCAGAACAAGTTTACTAAATTTGTGATATAAATTAGCAAGAGAGGTTTTTGGCAGACAAACTTTTGAAGTGATGCAGCAATCAAAGAATGTCTCAACATAAAGCCAACACAAGTCATTTGCACTCGTGTAAAGAAATGGCGCTATGCTTCTCTTGCAGTATAGTTATGCCAAAAGGCTCCAAGAAATGTTGGGTCATTTGGTCCAAGTAGCATTTTTTTGATGAACTGGGGTATCTTAAGTTTGGAACAGAAAGCAAAAAGAGAAAATCAGCAATATCCACATTTTTCAGAAAACCAGTGGTGGCACTAGTAATCTTTCATCATTTTAAAATTAAAATTAATGAAGAAAAAGTACATCTTAAGTCCATGACAAAGCACAACTACAAATTGAAAGAAAGAGGAAGCATTCCACTGTATTCAAAAAGTCAACTCCAATTAAAAATTTATATTACAGTATGGTTGAACATAAAACAAACCAGAAATCTCAGAGTGGACAGAGAGTGAGATTACGGGAACTTTAAAGGAGCATTGAGTGAGATCACGGTGAGTTTAAAGGAACAGAGGATGCGATCACAGGGAGGTTAAAGTGACAGAGAGTGAGATCACGGGGAGTTTAAAGGGACAGAGAGTGAGCTCACTGGGTCGTTAAAGGGACAGAGAGTGAGATCACGGTGAGTTTAAAGGAACAGAGGGTGCGATCACATGGAGGTTAAAGGGACAGAGAGTGAGATCACGTGGAGGTTAAAGGGACAGATAGAGATATCACGGGGAGGTTAAAGAGAAAGCGAGAGTTCACGGAGATGTTAAAGGGACAGAGTGTGAGATCACGGGTAGGTAAAAGGGACAGAGAGTGAGATCACGGGGAGCTTAAAGGGACAGATTGTGATTAAGGGGAGGTTAAAGGGACAGAAAGAGAGATCACGGGGAGGTTAAAGGGACAGTGAGTGAGATCACGGGGAGATTAAAGGGACAGAGTGTGAGATAACGGTATGGTTAAAGGGAAAGAGAGTGAGATGACGGGGAGTTAAAAGGGACAGAGAGATAGATCACGGGGAGGTTAAAGGGACAAAGAGTGAGATCACGGGGATGTTAAAGGGACAGAGAGTAAGATCACGGGGAGGTTTAACGGACAGAGAGTGAGATCACGAGGAGGTTAAAGGGACAGAAATTGAGATTGGGCACAGTTAAAGGGAAAGAGATTGAGATCAGGTACAGTTAAAGGGACTGAGAGTGAGATCACGGGGAGTTAAATGGACAGAGAGTGAGATCACGGGGAGTTAAAGGGACAGAGAGTGAGATCACGGGGTGTTAAAGGGACATGGAGTGAGATCACAGGGAGGTTAAAGTGACAGAGAATTAGATCACGGGGAGGTTAAAGGGACAGAGAGTGAGATCACGGGGAGTTAAAGGGACAGAGAGTGAGATCACGGGAAGGTTAAAGAGACAGAAAGTTAGATGACGGGGAGGATAAAATGACAGAGAGTGAGATCACGGGGAGGTTAAAGGGACAGAGTGTGAGATCAAGTGGGGGTTAAAGGGACAGTGAGTGAGATCACTGGGAGATTAAAGGGACAGAGAGTGACATCACTGGATGGTTAAAGGGTCAGAGACTGAGATCACGGGGAGGTTAAATGGACAGACAGTGACATCTCGGGGAGGTTAAAGGGACAGAGAGTAAGATCCCGGGGAGGTTTTAAGGACAGAGAGTGAGATCACGGGAAGGTTAAAGGGACAGAGAGTGAGATCAGGGGAGGTTAAAGGGACAGGGAGTGAGATCACGGGATGGTTAAAGGGACAGTGAGTGAGATCACGGGGAGATTAAAGGGAGAGTGAGTGAGATCACGGGGAGGTTAAAGGGACAGTGAGTGAGATCACGGGGAGGTTAAAGGGAAGGTGAGTGAGATCACGCGGAGGTTACAGGGACGGAGATTGAGTTCATGGCGAGGTTAAAGGGACAGAGATTGAGATCACGGGGCGATTTAATTGACAGACAGTGAGATCACGGGGAGGTTAAAGGGACAGAGAGAGAGATCACGGCGAGGTTAAAGGGACAGAGTGTGAGATCACGTGGAGGTTAAAGGGACAGTGAGTGAGATCACTGGGAGATTAAAGGGACAGAGAGTGAGATCACTGGATGGTTAAAGGGACAGTGAGAGAGATCACAGGAGGTTAATGGGACAGAGAGTGTGAACACTGGGAGCTTAAAGGGACAGTGAGTGAGATCACTGGGAGATTAAAGGGGCAGAGAGTGAGATCACGGGGAGGTTAAAAGGACAGAGAGTGAGCTCACTGGGTGGTTTAAGGGACAGAGAGTGAGATCACGTGGAGGATAAAGAGACAGAGAGTGAGATCATGGGGAGGTTAAAGGTACAGAGTGTGAGATCACGGGGAGTTTAAAGGGACAAAGAGAGAGATCAAGGGGATGTTAAAAGGACAGAGAGTCAGATTAAGGGGATGTTAAATGGACAGAGAGCGAGATCACGGGGAGGTTAAAGGGACAGAGAGAGAGATCACGGGGAGATTAAAGGGACATAGAGTGAGATCACATTGAGGTTAAAGGGACTGTGAGTGAGATGACGGGAGGTTAAAGGGACTGTGAGTGAGATGACGGGAGGTTAAAGAGTGTGAGATCACGGCGAGGTTAAAGTGACAGAGAGAGAGATCACGGGGAGGTTAAAGGGACAGAGAGTGAGATCACGGGGAGGTTAAAGGGACAGAGAGAGAGATCACGGGGAGATTAAAGAGACAGAGAGTGAGATCACGGGGAGTTTAAAGGGACTGTGAGTGAGATGACGGCAGGTAAAAGGGACAGAGAGTGAGATTACGGGGAGGTTAAAGGGACAGAGAGAGAGATCACAGGGAGATTAAAGGGACAGAGAGTGAGATCACGGGGAGTTAAAGGGACAGAGAGTGAGATCACGGGGAGTTAAAGGGACAGAGAGTGAGATCCTGGGGAGGTTAAAGGGACAGAGAGTGTGATCACAGGGAAGTTAAAGGGTCAGAGACTGAGATCACGGGGTGGTTAAATGGACAGACAGTGATATCTCGGGAAGGTTAAAGGGACAGAGAGTAAGATCCCGGAGAGGTTGTGGGGACAGAGAGTGATATCAGGGGAGGTTAAAGGGACAGAGAGTGAGATCACGGATTGGTTAAAGGGACAGTGAGTGAGATCACGGGGAGTTTAAAGGGACAGTGAGTGAGATCACGGGGAGATTAAAGGGACAGTGAGTGTGATCACGGGCAGAATAAAGGGACAGAGAGTGAGATCACGGGGAGTTAAAGGGACAGAGAGTGAGATCACGGGGTGTTAAAGGGACATGGAGTGAGATCACAGGGAGGTTAAAGTGACAGAGAATTAGATCACGGGGAGGTTAAAGGGACAGAGAGTGAGATCACGGGGAGTTAAAGGGACAGAGAGTGAGATCACGGGAAGGTTAAAGAGACAGAAAGTTAGATGACGGGGAGGATAAAATGACAGAGAGTGAGATCACGGGGAGGTTAAAGGGACAGAGTGTGAGATCAAGTGGGGGTTAAAGGGACAGTGAGTGAGATCACTGGGAGATTAAAGGGACAGAGAGTGACATCACTGGATGGTTAAAGGGTCAGAGACTGAGATCACGGGGAGGTTAAATGGACAGACAGTGACATCTCGGGGAGGTTAAAGGGACAGAGAGTAAGATCCCGGGGAGGTTTTAAGGACAGAGAGTGAGATCACGGGAAGGTTAAAGGGACAGAGAGTGAGATCAGGGGAGGTTAAAGGGACAGGGAGTGAGATCACGGGATGGTTAAAGGGACAGTGAGTGAGATCACGGGGAGATTAAAGGGAGAGTGAGTGAGATCACGGGGAGGTTAAAGGGACAGTGAGTGAGATCACGGGGAGGTTAAAGGGAAGGTGAGTGAGATCACGCGGAGGTTACAGGGACGGAGATTGAGTTCATGGCGAGGTTAAAGGGACAGAGATTGAGATCACGGGGCGATTTAATTGACAGACAGTGAGATCACGGGGAGGTTAAAGGGACAGAGAGAGAGATCACGGCGAGGTTAAAGGGACAGAGTGTGAGATCACGTGGAGGTTAAAGGGACAGTGAGTGAGATCACTGGGAGATTAAAGGGACAGAGAGTGAGATCACTGGATGGTTAAAGGGACAGTGAGAGAGATCACAGGAGGTTAATGGGACAGAGAGTGTGAACACTGGGAGCTTAAAGGGACAGTGAGTGAGATCACTGGGAGATTAAAGGGGCAGAGAGTGAGATCACGGGGAGGTTAAAAGGACAGAGAGTGAGCTCACTGGGTGGTTTAAGGGACAGAGAGTGAGATCACGTGGAGGATAAAGAGACAGAGAGTGAGATCATGGGGAGGTTAAAGGTACAGAGTGTGAGATCACGGGGAGTTTAAAGGGACAAAGAGAGAGATCAAGGGGATGTTAAAAGGACAGAGAGTCAGATTAAGGGGATGTTAAATGGACAGAGAGCGAGATCACGGGGAGGTTAAAGGGACAGAGAGAGAGATCACGGGGAGATTAAAGGGACATAGAGTGAGATCACATTGAGGTTAAAGGGACTGTGAGTGAGATGACGGGAGGTTAAAGGGACTGTGAGTGAGATGACGGGAGGTTAAAGAGTGTGAGATCACGGCGAGGTTAAAGTGACAGAGAGAGAGATCACGGGGAGGTTAAAGGGACAGAGAGTGAGATCACGGGGAGGTTAAAGGGACAGAGAGAGAGATCACGGGGAGATTAAAGAGACAGAGAGTGAGATCACGGGGAGTTTAAAGGGACTGTGAGTGAGATGACGGCAGGTAAAAGGGACAGAGAGTGAGATTACGGGGAGGTTAAAGGGACAGAGAGAGAGATCACAGGGAGATTAAAGGGACAGAGAGTGAGATCACGGGGAGTTAAAGGGACAGAGAGTGAGATCACGGGGAGTTAAAGGGACAGAGAGTGAGATCCTGGGGAGGTTAAAGGGACAGAGAGTGTGATCACAGGGAAGTTAAAGGGTCAGAGACTGAGATCACGGGGTGGTTAAATGGACAGACAGTGATATCTCGGGAAGGTTAAAGGGACAGAGAGTAAGATCCCGGAGAGGTTGTGGGGACAGAGAGTGATATCAGGGGAGGTTAAAGGGACAGAGAGTGAGATCACGGATTGGTTAAAGGGACAGTGAGTGAGATCACGGGGAGTTTAAAGGGACAGTGAGTGAGATCACGGGGAGATTAAAGGGACAGTGAGTGTGATCACGGGCAGAATAAAGGGACAGAGAGTGAGATCACGGGGAGGTTAAAGGGTCAAAGCGTGAGATCAAGGGGAGGTTAAAGGGAAAGAGAGTGAGATCACGGTAGGTTAAGGGGACAGAGAGTGAGATTACGGGGAGGTTAATGGGACAGAGAGAGAGATCACGGGGAGGTTAAAGGGACAGTGAGTGAGATCACGGGGAGGTTAAAGGGAAGGTGAGTGAGATCACGAGGAGGTTACAGGGACGGAGAGTGAGTTTATGGCGAGGTTAAAGGGACAGAGATTGAGATCACGGGGCGATTAAATTGACAGAGAGTGACATTACGGGGAGGTTAAAGGGACAGAAATTGAAATCGGGCACAGTTAAAGGGACAGATAGTGAGATCAGGTACAGTGAAAGGGCCAGAGATTGAGATCACGGGGAGGTTAAAGGGACAGAGAGTGAGATCACGGGGAGGTTCAAAGGCCAGAGAGTGAGATCACGGGGAGGTTAAAGGGACAGAGAGTGAAATCACGGGGAGGTTAAAGGGACAGAGAGTGAGATCACGGGAAGGTTAAAGAGACAGAAAGTTAGATGACGGGGAGGATAAAAGGACAGAGACTGAGATCACGGGGAGGTTAAAGGGACAGAGAGAGAGATCACGGGGAGTTTAAAAGGACAAAGACTTTTATCACGGGGAGGTTAAAGGGACAGAGAGTGAGATCACGGGGAGGTTAAAGGGACAGAGAGTGAGATCAGGTGGGGGTTAAAGGGACAGTGAGTGAGATCACTGGGAGATTAAAGGGACAGAGAGTGACATCACTGGATGGTTAAAGGGTCAGAGACTGAGATCACGGGGTGGTTAAATGGACAGACAGTGACATCTCGGGGAGGTTAAAGGGACAGAGAGTAAGATCCCGGGGAGGTTTTAAGGACAGAGAGTGAGATCACGGGAAGATTAAAGGGACAGAGAGTGAGATCAGGGGAGGTTAAAGGGACAGGGAGTGAGATCACGGGATGGTTAAAGGGACAGTGAGTGAGATCACGGGGAGATTAAAGGGAGAGTGAGTGAGATCACGGGGAGGTTAAAGGGACAGTGAGTGAGATCACGGGGAGATTAAAGGGACAGCGAGTGAGATCACGGGGAGGTTAAAGGGTCAAAGCGTGAGATCAAGGGGAGGTTAAAGGGAAAGAGAGTGAGATAACGGTTGGTTAAGGGGACAGAGAGTGAGATTACGGGGAGGTTAATGGGACAGAGAGAGAGATCACGGGGAGGTTAAAGGGACAGAGAGTGAGATCACGTGGAGGTTAAAGGGGCAGAGGTTTAGAGCACGGGGAGGGTGAAGGGCCAGAGAGTGATCACGAGGAGGTTAAACGGACGAAGAGTGAGATCACGGTAGGGTTAAAGGACCAGAGAGTGAGATCACGGGGAGGTTAAAGGGACAGAGAGTGAGATCACCTGGAGGTTAAAGGGACAGAGAGTGAGATCACGGGGAGGTTAAAGGGACAGAGAGAAATCACGGAGATTTTATTGGGAGAGAGAGTGAGATCACGGGTAGGTAAAAGGGACAGAGAGTGAGATCACTGGGAGCTTAAAGGGACAGAGTGAGATCAAGGGGAGGTTAAAGGGACAAGAGAGTGAGATCACCGGGAGGTTAAAGGGACAGAGTGTGAAATTTCTGGAGTTTAAAGGGACAGAGAGTGAGATCACGGGGATGTTAAAGGCTCAGAGAGTGAGATCACGGGGTGATTAAAGGGACAGAGAGTGAGATCACGTGAGTGTTAAAGGAACAGAGAGTGAGATCACGGGAAGGTTATAGGGACAGAGAGTTAGATCACGGGGACGTTAAAGGGACAGTGAGTGAGATCACGGGGTGGTTAAAGGGACGGAGAGTGAGATCATTGGGAGGTTAAAGGGACTGAGAGAAATCACGGAGATGTTAAAGGGACAGAGAGTGAGATCACTGGGAGCTTAAAGGGTCAGCGTGCGATCAAGGGGAGGTTAAAGGGACAGAGAGTGTGATCACGGGGACGATAAAGTGTCAGAGTGTGAAATTTCGAGAGTTTAAAGGGACAGAGAGAGAGATCAACTGGAGGTTAAATGGGCAGTGAGTGAGATCACGGGGAGATTAAAGGGAGAGAGTGTGAGATCACGGTGAGGTTAAAGGGACATAGTATGAAATAACGGGAGGTTAAAGGGACAGAGAGAGAGATCACAGGGATGTTAATGGGACAGAAATTGAGATCGGGCACAGTTATAGCGACAGAGAGCGAGATCACGGGGAGTTAAATGGACAGAGAGTGAGATGACGGGGAGTTAAAGGGTCAGAGAGTGAGATCACGGGGAGGATAAAGGGACAGAGATTGAGATTGCGGGAAGGTTAAAGGGACAGCGAGTGAGATCAAGGGGAGGTTAAAGGGACATAGTGTGAGATCACGGGGAGATTAAAGGGACAGAGAGTGAGATCACGGGACGGTTAAAGGGACACGGAGGGAGATCACCGGTAGGTTAAAGGGACAGCGAGTGAGATAACTGGGAGGTTAAAGGGACAGAGAGCGAGAACATGTGGAGGTTAAAGGGACAGAGAGTGTTCACGGGGAGGTTAAAGGGACAGAGAGTGAGATCACGGGGAGGTTAAAGGGACAGAGAGTGAGATCACGGGGAGGTTAAAGGGACAGAGAGTGAAATCACGGGAGGTTAACGGGACAGAGAGTGAGATCACGGGGCTGTTAAAGTGACAGAGTGTGAGATCACGTGGAGGTTAAAGGGACAGAGCATGATATCACGGGGAGGTTAAAGGGACAGAGCATGATATCACGGGGAGGTTAAAGGAACAGAGGTTGAGATCACGGATATGTTATAGGGAGAGAGAGTGAGATGACGGGAAGGTTAAAGGGACAGAGAGAGAGATCACGGGGTGGTTAAAGGGACAGAGAGTGAGATCATGAGGAGGTTAAAGGTACAGTGATTGAGATCACGGGGAAGTTAAAGGGACAGAGAGTGAGATCACGGGGAGGTTAAAGGGGCAGAGAGTGAGATCACGGGGAGGTTAAAGGTACAGTGATTGAGATCACGGGGAAGTTAAAGGGACAGAGAGTGAGATCACGGGGAGGTTAAAGGGGCAGAGAGTGAGATCACGGGGAGGTTGAAGGGCCAGAGAGTGATCACGAGGAGGTTAAAGGGACAGAGAGTGAGATCACGGGAGGGTTAAATGAACAGAGAGTGAGATCACGGGGAGGTTAAAGTGACAGAGAGAGATCACGGAGATGTTAAAGAGACATAGAGTGAGTTCAAGGGTAGGTAAAAGGGACAGAGAGTGAAATTACGGGGAGCTTAAAGGGTCAGAGTGCGATCAAGGGGTGGTTAAAGGGACAGTCAGTGAGATCATGGGGAGGATAAAGGGACAGAGTGTGAGATCACGGTATGGTTAAAGGGACAGAGAGTGAGATGACGAGGAGGTTAAAGGGCCAGAGATTGCGATCACGTGGTGGTTAAAGGGAAAGAGAGTGAGATCACGGGAAGGTTATAGGGTCAGAGAGTGAGATCACGGGGAGGTTTAAGGGACAGAGTGAGATAATGGGGAGGTTAAATGTACAGAGAGTGAAAGCACGGGGAAGTTAAAGGGACAGAGAGTGAGATCACGGGGAGGTTAAAGGGACAGAGAGTGAGATCACGTTGAGGTTAAAGGGACAGAGTGTGAGATCACGGGGAGATTAAAGGGATAGAGAGTGAGATCATGGGGAGGTTAAAGGGACAGTGAGTGAGATCACGGGGAGATTAAAGGGACAGTGAGTGAGATCACGGGGAGTTTAAAGGGACAGTGAGTGAGATCACGGGGAGGTTAAAGGGACAGTGAGTGAGATCACGGGCAGATTAAAGGGACAGAGAGTGAGATCACGGGGAGGTTAAAGGGTCAAAGCGTGAGATCAAAGGGAGGTTAAAGGGAAAGAGAGTGAGATTACGGGGAGGTTAATGGGACAGAGAGAGAGATCACGGGGAGGTTAAAGGGACAGCGAGTGAGATAACTGGGAGGTTAAAGGGACAGAGAGCGAGAACATGTGGAGGTTAAAGGGACAGAGAGTGTTCACGGGGAGGTTAAAGGGAAAGAGATTGAGATCACGGGGAGGTTAAAGGGACAGAGAGTGAGATCACGGGGAGGTTAAAGGGACAGAGAGTGAAATCACGGGAGGTTAAAGAGACAGAGAGTGAGATCACGGGGCTGTTAAAGTGACAGAGTGTGAGATCACGTGGAGGTTAAAGGGACAGAGCATGATATCACGGGGAGGTTAAAGGGACAGAGCATAATAAAACGGGGAGGTTAAAGGAACAGAGGTTGAGATCACAGGGAAGTTAAAGGGTCAGAGACTGAGATCACGGGGTGGTTAAATGGACAGACAGTGATATCTCGGGAAGGTTAAAGGGACAGAGAGTAAGATCCCGGAGAGGTTGTGGGGACAGAGAGTGTGATCACGGATTGGTTAATGGGACAGTGAGTGAGATCAAGGGGAGGTTAAAGGGACAGTGAGTGAGATCACGGGGAGTTTAAAGGCACAGTGAGTGAGATCACGGGGGATTAAAGGGACAGTGAGTGTGATCACGGGCAGATTAAAGGGACAGAGAGTGAGATCACGGGGAGGTTAAAGGGTCAAAGCGTGAGATCAAGGGGAGGTTAAAGGGAAAGAGAGTGAGATCACGGTAGGTTAAGGGGACAGGGAGTGAGATTACGGGGAGGTTAATGGGACAGAGAGAGAGATCACGCGGAGGTTAAAGCTACAGAGAGTGAGATCACGTGGAGGATAAAGGGGCAGAGGGTTAGAGCACGGGGAGGTTGAAGGGCCAGAGAGTGATCACGAGGAGGTTAAACGGACAAAGAGTGAGATCACGGTAGGGTTAAAGGACCAGAGAGTGAGATCACGGGGAGGTTAAAGGGACAGAGAGTGAGATCACCTGGAGGTTAAAGGGACAGAGAGTGAGATCACGGGGAGGTTAAAGGGACAGAGAGAAATCACGGAGATGTTATTGGGAGAGAGAGTGAGATCACGGGTAGGTAAAAGGGACAGAGAGTGAGATCACTGGGAGCTTAAAGGGACAGAGTGAGATCAAGGGGAGGTTAAAGGGACAGAGTGTGAAATTTCGGGAGTTTAAAGGGACAGAGAGTGAGATCACGGGGAGGTTAATGGCTCAGAGAGTGAGATCACGGGGTGATTAAAGGGACAGAGAGTGAGATCACGTGAGTGTTAAAGGAACAGAGAGTGAGATCACGGGAAGGTTATAGGGACAGAGAGTAAGATCACGGGGACGTTAAAGGGACAGTGAGTGAGATCAAGGGGTGGTTAAAGGGACAGAGAGTGAGATCACTGGGAGGTTAAAAAGGCTGAGAGAAATCACGGAGATGTTAAAGGGACAGAGAGTGAGATCACTGGGAGCTTAAAGGGTCAGCGTGCGATCAAGGGGAGGTTAAAGGGACAGAGAGTGAGATCACGGGGAGTTTAAACGGAGAGAGTGTGAGATCACGGTGAGGTTAAAGGGACATAGTATGAAATAACGGGAGGTTAAAGGGACAGAGAGAGAGATCACAGGGATATTAATGGGACAGAGAGTGACATCACAGGGAGGTTAAAGGGACAGCAAGTGAGATCACGTTGAGGTTAAAGGGACAGAGTGTGAGATCACGGGGAGATTAAAGGGATAGAGAGTGAGATCATGGGGAGGTTAAAGGGACAGTGAGTGAGATCACGGGGAGTTTAAAGGGACAGTGAGTGAGATCACGGGGAGGTTAAAGGGACAGTGAGTGAGATCACGGGCAGATTAAAGGGACAGAGAGTGAGATCACAGGGAGGTTAAAGGGTCAAAGCGTGAGATCAAAGGGAGGTTAAAGGGAAAGAGAGTGAGATCACGGTAGGTTAAGGGGACAGAGAGTGAGATTACGGGGAGGTTAATGGGACAGAGAGAGAGATCACGGGGAGGTTAAAGGGACAGTGAGTGAGATCACGGGGAGGTTAAAGGGAAGGTGAGTGAGATCACGAGGAGGTTACAGGGACGGAGAGTGAGTTCATGGCGAGGTTAAAGGGACAGAGATTGAGATCACGGGGCGATTAAATTGACAGAGAGTGACATTACGGGGAGGTAAAAGGGACAGAAATTGAGATCGGGCACAGTTAAAGGGACAGATAGTGAGATCAGGTACAGTGAAAGGGCCAGAGATTGAGATCACGGGGAGGTTAAAGGGACAGAGAGTGAGATCACGGGGAGGTTCAAAGGCCAGAGAGTGAGATCACGGGGAGGTTAAAGGGACAGAGAGTGAAATCACGGGGAGGTTAAAGGGACAGAGAGTGAGATCACGGGAAGGTTAAAGGGACAGGGAGAGAGATCACGGGGAGTTTAAAAGGACAAAGACTTTTATCACGGGGATGTTAAAGGGACAGAGAGTGAGATCACGGGGAGGTTAAAGGGACAGTGAGTGAGATCACTGGGAGATTAAAGGGACAGAGAGTGACATCACTGGATGGTTAAAGGGTCAGAGACTGAGATCACGGGGTGGTTAAATGGACAGACAGTGACATCTCGGGGAGGTTAAAGGGACAGAGAGTAAGATCCCGGGGATGTTTTAAGGACAGAGAGTGAGATCACGGGAAGGTTAAAGGGACAGGAGTGAGATCAGGGGAGGTTAAAGGGACAGGGAGTGAGATCACGGGATGGTTAAAGGGACAGTGAGTGAGATCACGGGGAGATTAAAGGGAGAGTGAGTGAGATCACGGGGAGGTTAAAGGGACAGTGAGTGAGATCACGGGGAGATTAAAGGGAAAGTGAGTGAGATCACGGGGAGGTTAAAGGGTCAAAGCGTGAGATCACGGGGAGGTTAAAGGGAAAGAGAGTGAGATAACGGTTGGTTAAGGGGACAGAGTGAGATTACGGGGAGGTTAATGGGACAGAGAGAGAGATCACGGGGAGGTTAAAGGGACAGTGAGTGAGATCACGGGGAGGTTAAAGGGAAGGTGAGTGAGATCACGCGGAGGTTACAGGGACGGAGAGTGAGTTCATGGCGAGGTTAAAGGGACAGAGATTGAGATCACGGGGCGATTTAATTGACAGAGAGAGAGATCACGGGGAGTTAAATGGACAGAGAGTGAGATCACGGGGAGGTTAAAGGGACAGAGAGAGAGATCACGTGGAGGTTGAAGGGACAGAGAGTGAGATCACGTGGAGGTTGAAGAGACAGAGAGTGAGATCACGTGGAGGTTAAAGGGACAGAGAGTGAGATGACGGGAGGTTAAAGGGACTGTGAGTGAGATGACGGGAGGTTAAAGGGACAGAGAGTGAGATCACGGCGTGGTAAAAGTGACAGAGAGAGAGATCACGGGGAGTTAAATGTACAGAGAGTGAGATCACGGGGAGTTAAAGGGACAGAGAGTGAGATCACGGGGAGGTAAAAGGGACAGAGAGTGAGATCACTGGGAGCTTAAAGGGACAGAGTGAGATCAAGGGGAGGTTAAAGGGACAGAGTGTGAAATTTCGGGAGTTTAAAGGGACAGAGAGTGAGATCACGGGGAGGTTAATGGCTCAGAGAGTGAGATCACGGGGTGATTAAAGGGACAGAGAGTGAGATCACGTGAGTGTTAAAGGAACAGAGAGTGAGATCACGGGAAGGTTATAGGGACAGAGAGTAAGATCACGGGGACGTTAAAGGGACAGTGAGTGAGATCAAGGGGTGGTTAAAGGGACAGAGAGTGAGATCACTGGGAGGTTAAAAAGGCTGAGAGAAATCACGGAGATGTTAAAGGGACAGAGAGTGAGATCACTGGGAGCTTAAAGGGTCAGCGTGCGATCAAGGGGAGGTTAAAGGGACAGAGAGTGAGATCACGGGGAGTTTAAAGGGAGAGAGTGTGAGATCACGGTGAGGTTAAAGGGACATAGTATGAAATAACGGGAGGTTAAAGGGACAGAGAGAGAGATCACAGGGATATTAATGGGACAGAGAGTGACATCACAGGGAGGTTAAAGGGACAGCGAGTGAGATCACGTTGAGGTTAAAGGGACAGAGTGTGAGATCACGGGGAGATTAAAGGGATAGAGAGTGAGATCATGGGGAGGTTAAAGGGACAGTGAGTGAGATCACGGGGAGTTTAAAGGGACAGTGAGTGAGATCACGGGGAGGTTAAAGGGACAGTGAGTGAGATCACGGGCAGATTAAAGGGACAGAGAGTGAGATCACAGGGAGGTTAAAGGGTCAAAGCGTGAGATCAAAGGGAGGTTAAAGGGAAAGAGAGTGAGATCACGGTAGGTTAAGGGGACAGAGAGTGAGATTACGGGGAGGTTAATGGGACAGAGAGAGAGATCACGGGGAGGTTAAAGGGACAGTGAGTGAGATCACGGGGAGGTTAAAGGGAAGGTGAGTGAGATCACGAGGAGGTTACAGGGACGGAGAGTGAGTTCATGGCGAGGTTAAAGGGACAGAGATTGAGATCACGGGGCGATTAAATTGACAGAGAGTGACATTACGGGGAGGTAAAAGGGACAGAAATTGAGATCGGGCACAGTTAAAGGGACAGATAGTGAGATCAGGTACAGTGAAAGGGCCAGAGATTGAGATCACGGGGAGGTTAAAGGGACAGAGAGTGAGATCACGGGGAGGTTCAAAGGCCAGAGAGTGAGATCACGGGGAGGTTAAAGGGACAGAGAGTGAAATCACGGGGAGGTTAAAGGGACAGAGAGTGAGATCACAGGAAGGTTAAAGGGACAGGGAGAGAGATCACGGGGAGTTTAAAAGGACAAAGACTTTTATCACGGGGATGTTAAAGGGACAGAGAGTGAGATCACGGGGAGGTTAAAGGGACAGTGAGTGAGATCACTGGGAGATTAAAGGGACAGAGAGTGACATCACTGGATGGTTAAAGGGTCAGAGACTGAGATCACGGGGTGGTTAAATGGACAGACAGTGACATCTCGGGGAGGTTAAAGGGACAGAGAGTAAGATCCCGGGGATGTTTTAAGGACAGAGAGTGAGATCACGGGAAGGTTAAAGGGACAGGAGTGAGATCAGGGGAGGTTAAAGGGACAGGGAGTGAGATCACGGGATGGTTAAAGGGACAGTGAGTGAGATCACGGGGAGATTAAAGGGAGAGTGAGTGAGATCACGGGGAGGTTAAAGGGACAGTGAGTGAGATCACGGGGAGATTAAAGGGAAAGTGAGTGAGATCACGGGGAGGTTAAAGGGTCAAAGCGTGAGATCACGGGGAGGTTAAAGGGAAAGAGAGTGAGATAACGGTTGGTTAAGGGGACAGAGTGAGATTACGGGGAGGTTAATGGGACAGAGAGAGAGATCACGGGGAGGTTAAAGGGACAGTGAGTGAGATCACGGGGAGGTTAAAGGGAAGGTGAGTGAGATCACGCGGAGGTTACAGGGACGGAGAGTGAGTTCATGGCGAGGTTAAAGGGACAGAGATTGAGATCACGGGGCGATTTAATTGACAGAGAGAGAGATCACGGGGAGTTAAATGGACAGAGAGTGAGATCACGGGGAGGTTAAAGGGACAGAGAGAGAGATCGCGTGGAGGTTGAAGGGACAGAGAGTGAGATCACGTGGAGGTTGAAGAGACAGAGAGTGAGATCACGTGGAGGTTAAAGGGACTGTGAGTGAGATGACGGGAGGTTAAAGGGACTGTGAGTGAGATGACGGGAGGTTAAAGGGACAGAGAGTGAGATCACGGCGTGGTAAAAGTGACAGAGAGAGAGATCACGGGGAGTTAAATGTACAGAGAGTGAGATCACGGGGAGTTAAAGGGACAGAGAGTGAGATCACGGGGAGGTTAAAGGGACAGAGAGAGAGATCACGGGGAGATTAAAGAGACAGAGAGTGAGATCACGGGGAGTTTAAAGGGACTGTGAGTGAGATGACGGCAGGTAAAAGGGACAGAGAGTGAGATTACGGGGAGGTTAAAGGGAAAGAGAGAGAGATCACGGGGAGATTAAAGGGACAGAGAGTGAAATCACGGGGAGTTTAAATGGACTGTGAGTGAGATGACGGCAGGTAAAAGGGACAGACAGTGAGATCACGGGGAGTTAAAGGGACAGAGAGTGAGATCACGGGGAGTTAAAGGGACAGAGAGTGAGATCCTGGGGAGGTTAAAGGGACAGAGAGTGAGATCACAGGGAAGGTAAAGGGTCAGAGACTGAGATCACGGGGTGGTTAAATGGACAGACAGTGATATCTCGGGAAGGTTAATGGGACAGAGAGTAAGATCACGGATTGGTTAAAGGGACAGAGAGTGATGTCAGGGGAGGTTAAAGGGACAGAGAGTGAGATCACGGATTGGTTAAAGGGACAGTGAGTGAGATCACGGGGAGGTTAAAGGGACAGTGAGTGAGATCACGGGGAGATTAAAGGGACAGTGAGTGAGATCACGGGGAGTTTAAAGGGACAGTGAGTGAGATCACGGGGAGATTAAAGGGACAGTGAGTGTGATCACGGGCAGAATAAAGGGACAGAGAGTGAGATCACGGGGAGGTTAAAGGGTCAAAGCGTGAGATCAAGGGGAGGTTAAAGGGAAAGAGAGTGAGATCACGGTAGGTTAAGGGGACAGAGAGTGAGATTACAGGGAGGTTAATGGGACAGAGAGAGAGATCACGCGGAGGTTAAAGGGACAGTGAGTGAGATCACGGGGAGGTTAAAGGGAAGGTGAGTGAGATCACGAGGAGGTTACAGGGACGGAGAGTGAGTTCATGGCGAGGTTAAAGGGACAGAGATTGAGATCACGGGGCGATTAAATTGACAGAGAGTGACATTACGGGGAGGTAAAAGGGACAGAAATTGAGATCGGGCACAGTTAAAGGGACAGATAGTGAGATCAGGTACAGTGAAAGGACCAAGAGATTGAGATCACGGGGAGGTTAAAGGGACAGAGAGTGAGATCACGGGGAGGTTCAAAGGCCAGAGAGTGAGATCACGGGGAGGTTAAAGGGACAGAGAGTGAGATCACGGGAAGGTTAAAGAGACAGAAAGTTAGATGACGGGGAGGATAAAAGGACAGAGACTGAGATCACGGGGAGGTTAAAGGGACAGAGAGTGAGATCACGGGAAGGTTAAAGAGACAGAAAGTTAGATGACGGGGAGGATAAAAGGACAGAGACTTTTATCACGGGGAGGTTAAAGGGACAGAGAGTGAGATCACAGGGAGGTTAAAGGGACAGAGAGTGAGATCACAGGGAAGGTAAAGGGTCAGAGACTGAGATCACGGGGTGGTTAAATGGACAGACAGTGATATCTCGGGAAGGTTAAAGTGACAGAGAGTAAGATCCCGGAGAGGTTTTGGGGACAGAGAGTGATGTCAGGGGAGGTTAAAGGGACAGAGAGTGAGATCACGGATTGGGTAAAGGGACAGTGAGTGAGATCACGGGGAGGTTAAAGGGACAGTGAGTGAGATCACGGGGAGATTAAAGGGACAGTGAGTGAGATCACAGGGAGTTTAAAGGGACAGTGAGTGAGATTACTGGGAAATTAAAGGGACAGTGAATGTGATCACGGGCAGAATAAAGGGACAGAGAGTGAGATCACGGGGAGGTTAAAGGGTCAAAGCGTGAGATCAAGGGGAGGTTAAAGGGAAAGAGAGTGAGATCACGGTAGGTTAAGGGGACAGAGAGTGAGATTACAGGGAGGTTAATGGGACAGAGAGAGAGATCACGCGGAGGTTAAAGTGGACAGTGAGTGAGATCACGGGGAGGTTAAAGGGAAGGTGAGTGAGATCACGAGGAGGTTACAGGGACGGAGAGTGAGTTTATGGCGAGGTTAAAGGGACAGAGATTGAGATCACGGGGCGATTAAATTGACAGAGAGTGACATTACGGGGAGGTAAAAGGGACAGAAATTGAGATCGGGCACAGTTAAAGGGACAGATAGTGAGATCAGGTACAGTGAAAGGACCAAGAGATTGAGATCACGGGGAGGTTAAAGGGACAAAGAGTGAGATCACGGGGAGGTTCAAAGGCCAGAGAGTGAGATCACGGGGAGGTTAAAGGGACAGAGAGTGAGATCACGGGAAGGTTAAAGAGACAGAAAGTTAGATGACGGGGAGAATAAAAGGACAGAGACTGAGATCACGGGGAGGTTAAAGGGACAGGGAGAGAGATCACGGGGAGTTTAAAAGGACAAAGACTTTTATCACGGGGAGGTTAAAGGGACAGAGAGTGAGATCACAGGGAGGTTAAAGGGACAGAGTGTGAGATCAGGTGGGGGTTAAAGGGACAGTGAGTGAGATCACTGGGAGATTAAAGGGACAGAGAGTGACATCACTGGATGGTTAAAGGGTCAGAGACTGAGATCACGGGGTGGTTAAATGAACAGACAGTGACATCTCGGGGAGGTTAAAGGGACAGAGAGTGAGATCACGGGATGGCTAAAGGGACAGTGAGTGAGATCACGGGGAGATTAAAGGGACAGTGAGTGAGATCACGGGGAGGTTAAAGGGACAGTGAGTGAGATCACGGGGAGATTAAAGGGACAGTGAGTGAGATCACGGGGAGGTTAAAGGGTCAAAGCGTGAGATCACGGGGAGGTTAAAGGGAAAGAGAGTGAGATAACGGTTGGTTAAGGGGACAGAGAGTGAGATTACGGGGAGGTTAATGGGATAGAGTGAGAGATCACGGGGAGGTTAAAGGGACAGTGAGTGAGATCACGGGGAGGTTAAAGGGAAGGTGAGTGAGATCACGCGGAGGTTACAGGGACGGAGAGTGAGTTCATGGCGAGGTTAAAGGGACAGAGATTGAGTTCACTGGACGAATTAATTGACAGAGAGTGAGATCACGGGGAGGTTAAAGGGACAGAGAGAGAGATCACGGCGAGGTTAAAGGGACAGAGTGTGAGATCACATGGAGGTTAAAGGGACAGTGAGTGAGATCACTGGGAGATTAAAGGGACAGAGAGTCAGATCACTGGATGCTTAAAGGGACAGTGAGAGAGATCACAGGAGGTTAATGGGACAGAGAGTGTGAACACTGGGAGCTTAATGGGGCAGAGAGTGAGATCACGGGGAGGTTAAAAGGACAGAGAGTGAGCTCACTGGGTGGTTAAAGGGACAGAGGTGAGATCACGGGGAGGTTAAAGGTACAGAGTGTGAGATCACGGTATGGTAAAAGGGACAGAGAGTGAGATGACGGGGAGGTTAAAGGGACAGAGAGTGAGATCACAGGGAGTTTAAAGGGACAAAGAGAGAGATCAAGGGGATGTTAAAAGGACAGAGAGTCAGATTAAGGGGATGTTAAAGGGACAGAGAGTGAGATCATGGGCAGGTTAAAGCTACAGAGAGTGAGATCACGGGGAGGTTAAATGGATGGTGTGTGATATCACGGGGATGTTAAAGGGACAGAGAGTGAGATCACGAGGAGGTTAAGGGGACAGGGAGTGAGTTCCCGGTGAGGTTAAAGGGACAGAGAGTGAGATCACGGGGAGGTTAAAGTGCCAGGGAGTGATATCACGGCGATGTTAAATGGACAGAGAGTGAGATCACTGGGAGGCTATTGAATTAGAGATTGAGATCACGGAGAGGATAAAGGGACAGAGAGTGAGATCACGGGGAGGTTAAAGGGACAGAGAGAGAGATCACGGGGAGATTAAAGGGACATAGAGTGAGATCACGGGGAGGTTAAAGGGACAGAGAGTGAGATCACGGGGAGGTTAAAGGGACAGAGAGTGAAATCACGGGAGGTTAAAGGGACAGAGAGTGAGATCACGGGGCTGTTAAAGGGACAGAGAGTGAAATCACGGGAGGTTAAAGGGACAGAGAGTGAGATCACGGGGCTGTTAAAGTGACAGAGTGTGAGATCACGTGGAGGTTAAAGGGACAGAGCATGATATCACGGGGAGGTTAAAGGGACAGAGAATGATATCACGGGGAGGTTAAAGGAACAGAGGTTGAGATCACGGGTATGTTATAGGGAGAGAGAGTGAGATGACGGGAATTTTAAAGGGACAGAGAGAGAGATCACGGGGTGGTTAAAGGGACAGAGAGTGAGATCACGAGGAGGTTAAAGAAACAGAGAGTGAGATCATGAGGAGGTTAAAGGTACAGTGATTGAGATCACGGGGAAGTTAAAGGGACAGAGAGTGAGATCACGGGGAGGTTAAAGGGGCAGAGAGTGAGATCACGGGGAGGTTGAAGGGCCAGAGAGTGATCACGAGGAGGTTAAAGGGACAGAGAGTGAGATCACGGGAGGGTTAAATGAACAGAGAGTGAGATCACGGGGAGGTTAAAGTGACAGAGAGAGATCACGGAGATGTTAAAGAGACATAGAGTGAGTTCAAGGGTAGGTAAAAGGGACAGAGAGTGAAATTACGGGGAGCTTAAAGGGTCAGAGTGCAATCAAGGAGAGGTTAAAGGGACAGACAGTGAGATCATGGGGAGGATAAAGGGACAGATTGTGAGATAACGGGAGGTTAAAGGGACAGAGAGAGAGATCACAGGGAGGATAAAGAGACAGAGTGTGAGATCACGGTATGGTTAAAGGGACTGAGAGTGAGATGACGAGGAGGTTAAAGGGCCAGAGAGTGAGATCACGAAGAGGTTAAAGGGACAGAGAGTGAGATCACGGGGAGGTTAAAGGGACAGAGATTGAGATCACGTGGTGGTTAAAGGGAAAGAGAGTGAGATCACGGGAAGGTTATAGGGTCAGAGAGTGAGATCACGGGGAGGTTTAAGGGACAGAGTGAGATAATGGGGAGGTTAAAGGGACAGAGAGTGAGATCACGTTGAGGTTAAAGGGACAGAGTGTGAGATCACGGGGAGATTAAAGGGATAGAGAGTGAGATCATGGGGAGGTTAAAGGGAAAGTGAGTGAGATCACGGGGAGATTAAAGGGACAGTGAGTGAGATCACGGGGAGTTTAAAGGGACAGTGAGTGAGATCACGGGGAGGTTTAAGGGACAGTGAGTGAGATCACGGGGAGATTAAAGGGACAGTGAGTGAGATCACGGGGAGGTTAAAGGGTCAAAGTGTGAGATCAAAGGGAGGTTAAAGGGAAAGAGAGTGAGATCACGGTAGGTTAAGGGGACAGAGAGTGAGATTACGGGGAGGTTAATGGGACAGAGAGAGAGATCACGGGGAGGTTAAAGGGACAGTGAGTGAGATCACGGGGAGGTTAAAGGGAAGGTGAGTGAGATCACGAGGAGGTTACAGGGACGGAGAGTGAGTTCATGGCGAGGTTAAAGGGACAGAGATTGAGATCACGGGGCGATTAAATTGACAGAGAGTGACATTACGGGGAGGTAAAAGGGACAGAAATTGAGATCGGGCACAGTTAAAAGGACAGATAGTGAGATCAGGTACAGTGAAAGGGCCAGAGATTGAGATCACGGGGAGGTTAAAGGGACAGAGAGTGAGATCACGGGGAGTTCAAAGGCCAGAGAGTGAGATCACGGGGAGGTTAAAGGGACAGAGAGTGAAATCACGGGGAGGTTAAAGGGACAGAGAGTGAGATCACGGGAAGGTTAAAGAGACAGAAAGTTAGATGACGGGGAGGATAAAAGGACAGAGACTGAGATCACGGGGAGGTTAAAGGGACAGGGAGAGAGATCACGGGGAGTTTAAAAGGACAAAGACTTTTATCACGGGGATGTTAAAGGGACAGAGAGTGAGATCACGGGGAGGTTAAAGGGACAGGGAGAGAGATCACGGGGAGTTTAAAAGGACAAAGACTTTTATCACGGGGATGTTAAAGGGACAGAGAGTGAGATCACGGGGAGGTTAAAGGGACAGAGTGTGAGATCAAGTGGGGGTTAAAGGGACAGTGAGTGAGATCACTGGGAGATTAAAGGGACAGAGAGTGACATCACTGGATGGTTAAAGGGTCAGAGACTGAGTTCACGGGGTGGTTAAATGGACAGACAGTGACATCTCGGGGAGGTTAAAGGGACAGAGAGTAAGATCCCGGGGAGGTTTTAAGGACAGAGAGTGAGATCACGGGAAGGTTAAAGGGACAGGAGTGAGATCAGGGGAGGTTAAAGGGACAGGGAGTGAGATCACGGGATGGTTAAAGGGACAGTGAGTGAGATCACGGGGAGATTAAAGGGAGAGTGAGTGAGATCACGGGGAGGTAAAAGGGACAGTGAGTGAGATCACGGGGAGATTAAAGGGAAAGTGAGTGAGATCACGGGGAGGTTAAAGGGTCAAAGCGTGAGATCACGGGGAGGTTAAAGGGAAAGAGAGTGAGATAACGGTTGGTTAAGGGGACAGAGTGAGATTACGGGGAGGTTAATGGGACAGAGAGAGAGATCACGGGGAGGTTAAAGGGACAGTGAGTGAGATCACGGGGAGGTTAAAGGGAAGGTGAGTGAGATCACGGGGAAGTTAAATGGACAGAGAGTGAGATCACGGGGAGGTTAAATGCACAGAGAGTGAGATCACTGGGAGGTTCAAGGGCCAGAGAGTGAGATCACGGGGAGGTTAAATGGACAGAGAGTGAAATCACGGGGAGGTTAAACGTACACAGAGCGAGATCACGAGGCGGTTAAAGGGACAGAGAGTTAAATGACGGGGGGGTTAAATGGACAGAGATTGAGATCACGGGCAGGTTAAAGGGACAGAGAGTAAATCACGGAGATGTTAAAGGGAAAGAGAGTGAGATCTTGGGGAGGTTAAAGGGACAGAGAGTGAGATCGGGCACAGTTAAAGGGACAGGGAGCGAGATCACGGGGAGTTAAATGGACAGAGAGCGAGATCACGGTATGGTTAAAGGGACAGAGAGTGAGATGACGGGGAGGTTAACGGGACAGAGAGTGAGATTACGGGGAGGTTAAAGGGACAGAGAGCGAGATCGTGCACAGTTAAAGGGACAGAGAGTGAGATCACGGGTAGATTAAATGGGCAGAGAGTGAGATCAGGGGTAGTTTAAACGGGCAGAGAGTGAGATCACGAGGAGGTTAAAGGGACAGAGAGTGAGATCACGTGGTGGTTAAAGGGACAGAGAGTGAGATCACGGGGAGGTTAATGGGACAAAGCGTGAGATCACGGGGAGTTTAAAGGGACAGAGCGTGAGATCACGGGTAGGTTATAGGGACAGTGAGTGAGATCACGAGGAGGTTAAAGGGACAGAGCGTGAGATCATGGGGAGGTTAAAGGTACAGAGAGTGAGATCACGGGCAGGTTTAACGGGACAGAGAGTCAGAACACGGGTATCTTAAAGGGGCAGAGAGTGAGATGACGGGGAGATTGACGGGACAGAGAGTTAGATTACGGGGAGGTTAAAGGGACAGAGTGTGAGATCGGGCACAGTTAAAGGGACAGAGAGCGAGATAACGGGGAGTTAAATGAACAGAGAGTGAGATCACGGGGAGGTTAAAGGGCCAGAGAGTGATCATTAGGAGGTAAAAGGGACAGAGCGTGAGATCACGGGAGGGTTAAAGGAACAGAGAGTGAATTAACAAGGATGTTAAAGGGACAGAGAGTGAGATCACGTGGAGGTTAAAGGGACAGAGAGTGAGATCAGGGGGAGGTTAAAGGGACAGAGAGAGATCACGGAGATGTTAAAGGGACATAGAGTGAGTTCACGGTTAGGTTACAGGGACAGAGAGTGAGATCACGCGGAGATTAAAGTGACAGAGTGCGATCAAGGGGAGGTTAAAGGGACAGAGAGTGAGATCATGCGGAGGATAAAGGGACAGAGTGTGAGATAAAGGGAGGTTAAAGGGACAGAGAGTGAGATCGGGCCCAGTTAAAGGGACAGGGAGCGAGATCACGGGGAGTTAAATGGACAGAGAGCGAGATCACGGTATGGTTAAAGGGACAGAGAGTGAGATGATGGTGAGGCTAACGGGACAGAGAGTGAGATCACTGGTAGTTTAAATGGGCAGAGAGTGGGATCAGGGGTAGTTTAAACGGGCAGAGAGTGAGATCACCGGGAGGTTAAAGAGCCAGAGAGTGATCTCGAGGTGGTTAAAGGGACAGAGAGTAAGATCACGGGGAGGTTAAAGGGACAGAGAGTGAGATCACGTGGTGGTTAAAGGGACAGAGAGTGAGATCACGGGGAGGTTAAAGGGA
Organism: Cetorhinus maximus; assembly: GCF_964194155.1. NCBI lineage: Eukaryota > Metazoa > Chordata > Chondrichthyes > Lamniformes > Cetorhinidae > Cetorhinus > Cetorhinus maximus. The sequence continues at coordinate 23,926 of NW_027597590.1, forward strand.
CAGAGAGAGATCACGGACATGTTAAAGGGACATAGAATAGTTCACGGGTCGGTAAAAGGGACAGAAAGAGAGATCACGGGAAGCTGAAAGGTTCAGAGTGCGATCAAGGGGAGGTTAAAGGGACAGAGAGTGAGATCGGGCACAGTTAAAGGGACAGAGAGCGAGATCACGGGGAGTTAAATGGACAGAGAGTGAGATCACGGGAAGGATAAAGGGACAGAGAATGAAATCACGGGGAGGTTAAAGGGACAGAGAGTGAGATCATGGGGAGGTTAAAGGTACAGAGAGTGAGATCACGGGGAGGTTAAAGGGACAGAGAGTGTGATCACGTGGAGGTTAAACGGACAGAGAGTGAGATCAGGGGGAGGTTAAAGGTACAGAGAGTGAGATCACGGGGATATTAAAGGGACAGAGAGTGAGATCACGTGGTGGTTAAAGGGAAAGAGAGTGAGATCACGAGGAGGTTAAAGGGACAGAGAGTGAGATCAGAGGGAGGTTAAAGGTACAGAGAGTGAGATCATGGGCAGGTTTAAATGGGCAGAGAGTGAGATCAGGGGTAGATAAAAGGGTCAGAGAGTGAGATCGCGGGGAGGTTAAAGCGACAGAGAGTGAGATCACGGGGAGGTTAAAGGGCCAGAGAGTAATCACGAGGAGGTTAAAGAGACAGAGAGTGAGATTACGGGGAGGTTAAAGCGACAGAGAGTGAGTTCACGGGGACGTTAAAGGGACAGAGAGTGAGATCACGGGTATCTTAAAGGGACAGAGAGTGAGATGACGGGGAGGATAACGGGACAGAGAGTGAGATTACGGAGTGGTTAAAGGGACAGAGAGTGTGATCGGGCACAGTTAAAGGGACATAGAGCGAGATAACGGGGAGTGAAATGGACAGAGAGTGAGATCACGGGCAGTTTAAATGGGCAGAGAGTGAGATCAGGGGTAGATAAAAGGGTCAAAGAGTGAGATCGCGGGGAGGTTAAAGGGCCAGAGAGTAATCACGGGGAGGTTAAAGGGACAGAGAGAGATCACGGAGATGTTAAAGGGACATAGAGTGAGTTCACGGGTCGGTAAAAGGGACAGAGAGAGAGATCACGGGGAGCTTAAAGGTTCAGACTGCGATCAAGGGGAGGTTAAAGGGACAGAGAGTGAGATCGGGCACAGTTAAAGGGACAGAGAGTGAGATCACGGGGTGGTTAAAGGGGCAGAGAGTGAGATCACAGGGAGTTAAATGGACAGAGAGCGAGATCACGGGAAGGTTATAGGGACAGAGAGTGAGATCACGGGGATGATTAAGGGAGAGAGAGTGAGATCATGGGGAGGTTAAAGGTACAGTGAGTGAGATCACGGGGAGGTTACAGGGACAGAGAGTGAGATGATGGGGACGTTAAAGTGACAGAGAGTGAGATCAAGGGGAGGTTAAAGGGACAGAGAGTGAGATCACGGGGAGGTTAAAGGGACAGAGAGTGAGATCACGGGGAGGTTAATGGGACAAAGCGTGATATCACGGGGAGTTTAAAGGCACAGAGCGTGAGATCACGGGTAGGTTATAGGGACAGAGAGTGAGATCACGAGGAGGTTAAAGGGACAGAGAGTGAGATCATGGGGAGGTTAAAGGTACAGAGAGTGAGATCACGAGGAGGTTAAAGGGGCAGAGAGTGATCACGAGGAGGTTAAAGGGATAGAGAGTGAGATCACTGGAGGGTTAAAGGAACAGAGAGTGAGATCACAGGGAGGTTAAAGGGACATAGAGTGAGTTCACGGGTAGGTATAAGGGACAGAGAGTGAAATCACGGGGAGCTTAAAGGGACAGAGTGCGATCGAGGGGAGGTTAAAGGGACAGAGAGAGAGATCACGGGGAGGATAAAGGATCATTGAGTGAGATCACGTGGTGGTTAAAGGGACAGAGAGTGAGATCACGGGGAGGTTAAAGGGACAGAGAGAGATCACGGACATGTTAAAGGGACATAGAATAGATCACGGGTAGGTAAAAGGGACAGAGTGAGAGATGACGGGGAGCTGAAAGGGTCAGAGTGCGATCAAGGGGAGGTTAAAGGGACAGAGAGTGAGATCGGGCACAGTTAAAGGGACAGAGAGCGAGATCACAGGGAGTTAAATGGACAGAGAGTGAGATCACGGGAAGGTTATAGGGACAGAAAGTGAGATCACGGGGAGGTTAAAGGGACAGAGAGTGATATCACGGGGAGGTTAATGGGAAAGAGAGTGAGATCACGGGGAGGTTAAAGGGACAGGGAGTGATATCACGGGGAGGTTAACCGGACAGAGAGCGAGATCATGGGCAGGTTAATGGGACATAGAGTGAGATCACGGGTAGGTTATAGGGACAGAGAGTGAGATCACGGGTAGGTTATAGGGACAGAGAGTGAGATCACGAGGAGGTTAAAGGGACAGAGTGTGAGATCACGAGGAGGTTAAAGGGACAGAGAGTGAGATCATGGGGATGTTAAAGGGGCACAGAGTGATCACGAGGAGTTTAAAGGGACAGAGAGTGAGATCACGGGATGGTTAAAGGAACAGAGAGTGAGATCACGGGGAGGTTAAATGGACAGAGAGTGAGATCACGTGGAGGTTAAAGGGACAGAGAGTGAGATCACGGGGAGTTAAAAGGGAGAGAGAGTGAGATCACGGGGAGTTTAAAGGGCCAGAGAGTGAGATCACGGGAGGGTTAAAGGAACAGAGAGTGAGATCATGAGGAGTTTAAAGGGACAGAGAGTGAGATCAAGTGGGGGTTAAAGGGACAGTGAGTGAGATCACTGGGAGATTAAAGGGACAGAGAGTGACATCACTGGATGGTTAAAGGGTCAGAGACTGAGTTCACGGGGTGGTTAAATGGACAGACAGTGACATCTCGGGGAGGTTAAAGGGACAGAGAGTAAGATCCCGGGGAGGTTTTAAGGACAGAGAGTGAGATCACGGGAAGGTTAAAGGGACAGGAGTGAGATCAGGGGAGGTTAAAGGGACAGGGAGTGAGATCACGGGATGGTTAAAGGGACAGTGAGTGAGATCACGGGGAGATTAAAGGGAGAGTGAGTGAGATCACGGGGAGGTAAAAGGGACAGTGAGTGAGATCACGGGGAGATTAAAGGGAAAGTGAGTGAGATCACGGGGAGGTTAAAGGGTCAAAGCGTGAGATCACGGGGAGGTTAAAGGGAAAGAGAGTGAGATAACGGTTGGTTAAGGGGACAGAGTGAGATTACGGGGAGGTTAATGGGACAGAGAGAGAGATCACGGGGAGGTTAAAGGGACAGTGAGTGAGATCACGGGGAGGTTAAAGGGAAGGTGAGTGAGATCACGGGGAAGTTAAATGGACAGAGAGTGAGATCACGGGGAGGTTAAATGCACAGAGAGTGAGATCACTGGGAGGTTCAAGGGCCAGAGAGTGAGATCACGGGGAGGTTAAATGGACAGAGAGTGAAATCACGGGGAGGTTAAACGTACACAGAGCGAGATCACGAGGCGGTTAAAGGGACAGAGAGTTAAATGACGGGGGGGTTAAATGGACAGAGATTGAGATCACGGGCAGGTTAAAGGGACAGAGAGTAAATCACGGAGATGTTAAAGGGAAAGAGAGTGAGATCTTGGGGAGGTTAAAGGGACAGAGAGTGAGATCGGGCACAGTTAAAGGGACAGGGAGCGAGATCACGGGGAGTTAAATGGACAGAGAGCGAGATCACGGTATGGTTAAAGGGACAGAGAGTGAGATGACGGGGAGGTTAACGGGACAGAGAGTGAGATTACGAGGAGGTTAAAGGGACAGAGAGCGAGATCGTGCACAGTTAAAGGGACAGAGAGTGAGATCACGGGTAGATTAAATGGGCAGAGAGTGAGATCAGGGGTAGTTTAAACGGGCAGAGAGTGAGATCACGAGGAGGTTAAAGGGACAGAGAGTGAGATCACGTGGTGGTTAAAGGGACAGAGAGTGAGATCACGGGGAGGTTAATGGGACAAAGCGTGAGATCACGGGGAGTTTAAAGGGACAGAGCGTGAGATCACGGGTAGGTTATAGGGACAGTGAGTGAGATCACGAGGAGGTTAAAGGGACAGAGCGTGAGATCATGGGGAGGTTAAAGGTACAGAGAGTGAGATCACGGGCAGGTTTAACGGGACAGAGAGTCAGAACACGGGTATCTTAAAGGGGCAGAGAGTGAGATGACGGGGAGATTGACGGGACAGAGAGTTAGATTACGGGGAGGTTAAAGGGACAGAGTGTGAGATCGGGCACAGTTAAAGGGACAGAGAGCGAGATAACGGGGAGTTAAATGAACAGAGAGTGAGATCACGGGGAGGTTAAAGGGCCAGAGAGTGATCATTAGGAGGTAAAAGGGACAGAGCGTGAGATCACGGGAGGGTTAAAGGAACAGAGAGTGAATTAACAAGGATGTTAAAGGGACAGAGAGTGAGATCACGTGGAGGTTAAAGGGACAGAGAGTGAGATCAGGGGGAGGTTAAAGGGACAGAGAGAGATCACGGAGATGTTAAAGGGACATAGAGTGAGTTCACGGTTAGGTTACAGGGACAGAGAGTGAGATCACGCGGAGATTAAAGTGACAGAGTGCGATCAAGGGGAGGTTAAAGGGACAGAGAGTGAGATCATGCGGAGGATAAAGGGACAGAGTGTGAGATAAAGGGAGGTTAAAGGGACAGAGAGTGAGATCGGGCCCAGTTAAAGGGACAGGGAGCGAGATCACGGGGAGTTAAATGGACAGAGAGCGAGATCACGGTATGGTTAAAGGGACAGAGAGTGAGATGATGGTGAGGCTAACGGGACAGAGAGTGAGATCACTGGTAGTTTAAATGGGCAGAGAGTGGGATCAGGGGTAGTTTAAACGGGCAGAGAGTGAGATCACCGGGAGGTTAAAGAGCCAGAGAGTGATCTCGAGGTGGTTAAAGGGACAGAGAGTAAGATCACGGGGAGGTTAAAGGGACAGAGAGTGAGATCACGTGGTGGTTAAAGGGACAGAGAGTGAGATCACGGGGAGGTTAAAGGGACAGAGAGAGATCACGGACATGTTAAAGGGACATAGAATAGTTCACGGGTCGGTAAAAGGGACAGAAAGAGAGATCACGGGAAGCTGAAAGGTTCAGAGTGCGATCAAGGGGAGGTTAAAGGGACAGAGAGTGAGATCGGGCACAGTTAAAGGGACAGAGAGCGAGATCACGGGGAGTTAAATGGACAGAGAGTGAGATCACAGGAAGGATAAAGGGACAGAGAATGAAATCACGGGGAGGTTAAAGGGACAGAGAGTGAGATCATGGGGAGGTTAAAGGTACAGAGAGTGAGATCACGGGGAGGTTAAAGGGACAGAGAGTGTGATCACGTGGAGGTTAAACGGACAGAGAGTGAGATCAGGGGGAGGTTAAAGGTACAGAGAGTGAGATCACGGGGATATTAAAGGGACAGAGAGTGAGATCACGTGGTGGTTAAAGGGAAAGAGAGTGAGATCACGAGGAGGTTAAAGGGACAGAGAGTGAGATCAGAGGGAGGTTAAAGGTACAGAGAGTGAGATCATGGGCAGGTTTAAATGGGCAGAGAGTGAGATCAGGGGTAGATAAAAGGGTCAGAGAGTGAGATCGCGGGGAGGTTAAAGCGACAGAGAGTGAGATCACGGGGAGGTTAAAGGGCCAGAGAGTAATCACGAGGAGGTTAAAGAGACAGAGAGTGAGATTACGGGGAGGTTAAAGCGACAGAGAGTGAGTTCACGGGGACGTTAAAGGGACAGAGAGTGAGATCACGGGTATCTTAAAGGGACAGAGAGTGAGATGACGGGGAGGATAACGGGACAGAGAGTGAGATTACGGAGTGGTTAAAGGGACAGAGAGTGTGATCGGGCACAGTTAAAGGGACATAGAGCGAGATAACGGGGAGTGAAATGGACAGAGAGTGAGATCACGGGCAGTTTAAATGGGCAGAGAGTGAGATCAGGGGTAGATAAAAGGGTCAGAGAGTGAGATCGCGGGGAGGTTAAAGGGCCAGAGAGTAATCACGGGGAGGTTAAAGGGACAGAGAGAGATCACGGAGATGTTAAAGGGACATAGAGTGAGTTCACGGGTCGGTAAAAGGGACAGAGAGAGAGATCACGGGGAGCTTAAAGGTTCAGACTGCGATCAAGGGGAGGTTAAAGGGACAGAGAGTGAGATCGGGCACAGTTAAAGGGACAGAGAGTGAGATCACGGGGTGGTTAAAGGGGCAGAGAGTGAGATCACAGGGAGTTAAATGGACAGAGAGCGAGATCACGGGAAGGTTATAGGGACAGAGAGTGAGATCACGGGGATGATTAAGGGAGAGAGAGTGAGATCATGGGGAGGTTAAAGGTACAGTGAGTGAGATCACGGGGAGGTTACAGGGACAGAGAGTGAGATGATGGGGACGTTAAAGTGACAGAGAGTGAGATCAAGGGGAGGTTAAAGGGACAGAGAGTGAGATCACGGGGAGGTTAAAGGGACAGAGAGTGAGATCACGGGGAGGTTAATGGGACAAAGCGTGATATCACGGGGAGTTTAAAGGCACAGAGCGTGAGATCACGGGTAGGTTATAGGGACAGAGAGTGAGATCACGAGGAGGTTAAAGGGACAGAGAGTGAGATCATGGGGAGGTTAAAGGTACAGAGAGTGAGATCACGAGGAGGTTAAAGGGGCAGAGAGTGATCACGAGGAGGTTAAAGGGATAGAGAGTGAGATCACTGGAGGGTTAAAGGAACAGAGAGTGAGATCACAGGGAGGTTAAAGGGACATAGAGTGAGTTCACGGGTAGGTATAAGGGACAGAGAGTGAAATCACGGGGAGCTTAAAGGGACAGAGTGCGATCGAGGGGAGGTTAAAGGGACAGAGAGAGAGATCACGGGGAGGATAAAGGATCATTGAGTGAGATCACGTGGTGGTTAAAGGGACAGAGAGTGAGATCACGGGGAGGTTAAAGGGACAGAGAGAGATCACGGACATGTTAAAGGGACATAGAATAGATCACGGGTAGGTAAAAGGGACAGAGTGAGAGATGACGGGGAGCTGAAAGGGTCAGAGTGCGATCAAGGGGAGGTTAAAGGGACAGAGAGTGAGATCGGGCACAGTTAAAGGGACAGAGAGCGAGATCACAGGGAGTTAAATGGACAGAGAGTGAGATCACGGGAAGGTTATAGGGACAGAAAGTGAGATCACGGGGAGGTTAAAGGGACAGAGAGTGATATCACGGGGAGGTTAATGGGAAAGAGAGTGAGATCACGGGGAGGTTAAAGGGACAGGGAGTGATATCACGGGGAGGTTAACCGGACAGAGAGCGAGATCATGGGCAGGTTAATGGGACATAGAGTGAGATCACGGGTAGGTTATAGGGACAGAGAGTGAGATCACGGGTAGGTTATAGGGACAGAGAGTGAGATCACGAGGAGGTTAAAGGGACAGAGTGTGAGATCACGAGGAGGTTAAAGGGACAGAGAGTGAGATCATGGGGATGTTAAAGGGGCACAGAGTGATCACGAGGAGTTTAAAGGGACAGAGAGTGAGATCACGGGATGGTTAAAGGAACAGAGAGTGAGATCACGGGGAGGTTAAATGGACAGAGAGTGAGATCACGTGGAGGTTAAAGGGACAGAGAGTGAGATCACGGGGAGTTAAAAGGGAGAGAGAGTGAGATCACGGGGAGTTTAAAGGGCCAGAGAGTGAGATCACGGGAGGGTTAAAGGAACAGAGAGTGAGATCATGAGGAGTTTAAAGGGACAGAGAGTGAGATCACGGGAGGGTTAAAGGAACAGAGAGTGAGATCACGGGGAGGTTAAAGGAACAGAGAATGAAATCACGTGGAGGTTAAAGGGACAGAGAGTGAGATCACGGGGAGTTAAAAGGGAGAGAGAGTGAGATCACGGGGAGGTTAAAGGGCCAGAGAGTGAGATCACGGGTGGGTTAAAGGAACAGAGAGTGAGATCACGAGGAGTTTAAAGGGACAGAGAGTGAGATCACGGGAGGGTTAAAGGAACAGAGAGTGAGATCACGGGGAGGTTAAAGGGACAGAGAATGAAATCACGGGAGGGTTAAAGGAACAGAGAGTGAGATCACGGGGAGTTTCAAGGGACAGAGTGCGATCAAGGGGAGTTTAAAGGGACCGAGAGTGAGATCATGGGGTGGATAAAGGGACAGTGAGTGAGATCACGGGGAGATTAAAGGGACAGAGTGTGAGATCAATGAATGGATAAAGGGACAGAGAATGAGATGACGGGGAAGTTAAAGGGAAAGAGAGTGAGATTACGGGGAGGTTAAAGGGACAGAGAGTGAAATCGGGCACAGTTAAAGGGCCAGAGAGCGAGATCACAGGGAGTTAAATGGACAGAGAGTGAGATCACGGGAAGGTTATAGGGAAAGAGAGTGAGATCACGGGGAGGTTTAAGGGACAGAGAGTGAGATAATGGGGAGGTTAAAGGTACAGAGAGTGAGAGCACGGGCAGGTTAAAGGGACAGAGAGTGAGATCACGGGGAGGTTTAAGGGACAAAGAGTGAGATCATGGGGAGGTTAAAGGTACAGAGAGTGAGAGCACGGGGAGGTTAAAGGGACAGAGAGTGAGATAATGGGGAGGTTAAAGGGGCAGAGAGTGAGATCACGGGTAGTTTAAAGGGACAGAGATTGAGATCACGGGGAGGTTAAAGGGTCAGAGAGTGAGATCACGAGGAGGTTAAAGGGGCAGAGAGTGAGATCACGGGGAGGTTAAAGGGACAGAGAGTGAGATCACGTGGTGGTTAAAGGGACAGAGAGTGATATCACGGGGAGGTTAAAGGGTCAGAGAGTGAGATCACGAGGTGGTTAAAGGGACAAAGAGTGAGATCACGGGGAGGTTAAAGGGACAAACAGTGAGATCACGGGTAGGTTAAAGGAACAGAGACTGAGATCACGGGGAGGTTACAGGGACAGAGAGTGAGATCACGGGTAGGTTAAAGTGCCAGAGAGTGAGATCACGAGGAGTTTAAAGGGACAGAAAGTGAGATCACGGGAGGGTTAAAGGAACAGAGAGTGAGATCACGGAGATGTTAAAGGGACATAGAGTTAGCTCACGGGTAGGATATAGGGACAGAGATTGAGATCACGGGAAGCTTAAAGGGTCAGAGTGCGATCAAAGGGAGGTTAAAGGGACAGAGAGTGAGATCATGGGGTGGATAAAGGGACAGTGAGTGAGATCACGGGAAGGATATAGGGAAAGAGAGTGAGATCACGGGGAGGTTTAAGGGACAAAGAGTGAGATAATGGGGAGGTTAAAGGTACAGAGAGTGAGAGCACGGGGAGGTTAAAGGTACAGAGAGTGAGATCACGGGGAGGTTAAAGGGACAGAGAGTGAGATCACGTGGAGGTTAAAGGGACAGAACGTGAGATCACGGGGAGATTAAAGGGCCAGAGAGTGAGATCACGGGGAGGTTAAAGGTACAGAGAGTTAGAGCACGGGGAGGTTAAAGGGACAGAGAGTGAGATCACGGGGAGGTTAAAGGGACAGAGAGAAATCACGGAGATGTTAATGGGACAGAGAGTGAGATCACGGGTAGGTAAAAGGGACAGAGAGTGAGATCACGAGGAGCTTAAAGGGACAGAGTGCGATCAAGGGGAGGTTAAAGGGTCAAAGCGTGAGATCACGGGGAGGTTAAAGGGAAAGAGAGTGAGATAACGGTTGGTTAAGGGGACAGAGTGAGATTACGGGGAGGTTAATGGGACAGAGAGAGAGATCACGGGGAGGTTAAAGGGACAGTGAGTGAGATCACGGGGAGGTTAAAGGGAAGGTGAGTGAGATCACGGGGAAGTTAAATGGACAGAGAGTGAGATCACGGGGAGGTTAAATGCACAGAGAGTGAGATCACTGGGAGGTTCAAGGGCCAGAGAGTGAGATCACGGGGAGGTTAAATGGACAGAGAGTGAAATCACGGGGAGGTTAAACGTACACAGAGCGAGATCACGAGGCGGTTAAAGGGACAGAGAGTTAAATGACGGGGGGGTTAAATGGACAGAGATTGAGATCACGGGCAGGTTAAAGGGACAGAGAGTAAATCACGGAGATGTTAAAGGGAAAGAGAGTGAGATCTTGGGGAGGTTAAAGGGACAGAGAGTGAGATCGGGCACAGTTAAAGGGACAGGGAGCGAGATCACGGGGAGTTAAATGGACAGAGAGCGAGATCACGGTATGGTTAAAGGGACAGAGAGTGAGATGACGGGGAGGTTAACGGGACAGAGAGTGAGATTACGGGGAGGTTAAAGGGACAGAGAGCGAGATCGTGCACAGTTAAAGGGACAGAGAGTGAGATCACGGGTAGATTAAATGGGCAGAGAGTGAGATCAGGGGTAGTTTAAACGGGCAGAGAGTGAGATCACGAGGAGGTTAAAGGGACAGAGAGTGAGATCACGTGGTGGTTAAAGGGACAGAGAGTGAGATCACGGGGAGGTTAATGGGACAAAGCGTGAGATCACGGGGAGTTTAAAGGGACAGAGCGTGAGATCACGGGTAGGTTATAGGGACAGTGAGTGAGATCACGAGGAGGTTAAAGGGACAGAGCGTGAGATCATGGGGAGGTTAAAGGTACAGAGAGTGAGATCACGGGCAGGTTTAACGGGACAGAGAGTCAGAACACGGGTATCTTAAAGGGGCAGAGAGTGAGATGACGGGGAGATTGACGGGACAGAGAGTTAGATTACGGGGAGGTTAAAGGGACAGAGTGTGAGATCGGGCACAGTTAAAGGGACAGAGAGCGAGATAACGGGGAGTTAAATGAACAGAGAGTGAGATCACGGGGAGGTTAAAGGGCCAGAGAGTGATCATTAGGAGGTAAAAGGGACAGAGCGTGAGATCACGGGAGGGTTAAAGGAACAGAGAGTGAATTAACAAGGATGTTAAAGGGACAGAGAGTGAGATCACGTGGAGGTTAAAGGGACAGAGAGTGAGATCAGGGGGAGGTTAAAGGGACAGAGAGAGATCACGGAGATGTTAAAGGGACATAGAGTGAGTTCACGGTTAGGTTACAGGGACAGAGAGTGAGATCACGCGGAGATTAAAGTGACAGAGTGCGATCAAGGGGAGGTTAAAGGGACAGAGAGTGAGATCATGCGGAGGATAAAGGGACAGAGTGTGAGATAAAGGGAGGTTAAAGGGACAGAGAGTGAGATCGGGCCCAGTTAAAGGGACAGGGAGCGAGATCACGGGGAGTTAAATGGACAGAGAGCGAGATCACGGTATGGTTAAAGGGACAGAGAGTGAGATCACTGGTAGTTTAAATGGGCAGAGAGTGGGATCAGGGGTAGTTTAAACGGGCAGAGAGTGAGATCACCGGGAGGTTAAAGAGCCAGAGAGTGATCTCGAGGTGGTTAAAGGGACAGAGAGTAAGATCACGGGGAGGTTAAAGGGACAGAGAGTGAGATCACGTGGTGGTTAAAGGGACAGAGAGTGAGATCACGGGGAGGTTAAAGGGACAGAGAGAGATCACGGACATGTTAAAGGGACATAGAATAGTTCACGGGTCGGTAAAAGGGACAGAAAGAGAGATCACGGGAAGCTGAAAGGTTCAGAGTGCGATCAAGGGGAGGTTAAAGGGACAGAGAGTGAGATCGGGCACAGTTAAAGGGACAGAGAGCGAGATCACGGGGAGTTAAATGGACAGAGAGTGAGATCACGGGAAGGATAAAGGGACAGAGAATGAAATCACGGGGAGGTTAAAGGGACAGAGAGTGAGATCATGGGGAGGTTAAAGGTACAGAGAGTGAGATCACGGGGAGGTTAAAGGGACAGAGAGTGTGATCACGTGGAGGTTAAACGGACAGAGAGTGAGATCAGGGGGAGGTTAAAGGTACAGAGAGTGAGATCACGGGGATATTAAAGGGACAGAGAGTGAGATCACGGGTAGGTAAAAGGGACAGAGAGTGAGATCACGAGGAGCTTAAAGGGACAGAGTGCGATCAAGGGGAGGTTAAAGGGTCAAAGCGTGAGATCACGGGGAGGTTAAAGGGAAAGAGAGTGAGATAACGGTTGGTTAAGGGGACAGAGTGAGATTACGGGGAGGTTAATGGGACAGAGAGAGAGATCACGGGGAGGTTAAAGGGACAGTGAGTGAGATCACGGGGAGGTTAAAGGGAAGGTGAGTGAGATCACGGGGAAGTTAAATGGACAGAGAGTGAGATCACGGGGAGGTTAAATGCACAGAGAGTGAGATCACTGGGAGGTTCAAGGGCCAGAGAGTGAGATCACGGGGAGGTTAAATGGACAGAGAGTGAAATCACGGGGAGGTTAAACGTACACAGAGCGAGATCACGAGGCGGTTAAAGGGACAGAGAGTTAAATGACGGGGGGGTTAAATGGACAGAGATTGAGATCACGGGCAGGTTAAAGGGACAGAGAGTAAATCACGGAGATGTTAAAGGGAAAGAGAGTGAGATCTTGGGGAGGTTAAAGGGACAGAGAGTGAGATCGGGCACAGTTAAAGGGACAGGGAGCGAGATCACGGGGAGTTAAATGGACAGAGAGCGAGATCACGGTATGGTTAAAGGGACAGAGAGTGAGATGACGGGGAGGTTAACGGGACAGAGAGTGAGATTACGGGGAGGTTAAAGGGACAGAGAGCGAGATCGTGCACAGTTAAAGGGACAGAGAGTGAGATCACGGGTAGATTAAATGGGCAGAGAGTGAGATCAGGGGTAGTTTAAACGGGCAGAGAGTGAGATCACGAGGAGGTTAAAGGGACAGAGAGTGAGATCACGTGGTGGTTAAAGGGACAGAGAGTGAGATCACGGGGAGGTTAATGGGACAAAGCGTGAGATCACGGGGAGTTTAAAGGGACAGAGCGTGAGATCACGGGTAGGTTATAGGGACAGTGAGTGAGATCACGAGGAGGTTAAAGGGACAGAGCGTGAGATCATGGGGAGGTTAAAGGTACAGAGAGTGAGATCACGGGCAGGTTTAACGGGACAGAGAGTCAGAACACGGGTATCTTAAAGGGGCAGAGAGTGAGATGACGGGGAGATTGACGGGACAGAGAGTTAGATTACGGGGAGGTTAAAGGGACAGAGTGTGAGATCGGGCACAGTTAAAGGGACAGAGAGCGAGATAACGGGGAGTTAAATGAACAGAGAGTGAGATCACGGGGAGGTTAAAGGGCCAGAGAGTGATCATTAGGAGGTAAAAGGGACAGAGCGTGAGATCACGGGAGGGTTAAAGGAACAGAGAGTGAATTAACAAGGATGTTAAAGGGACAGAGAGTGAGATCACGTGGAGGTTAAAGGGACAGAGAGTGAGATCAGGGGGAGGTTAAAGGGACAGAGAGAGATCACGGAGATGTTAAAGGGACATAGAGTGAGTTCACGGTTAGGTTACAGGGACAGAGAGTGAGATCACGCGGAGATTAAAGTGACAGAGTGCGATCAAGGGGAGGTTAAAGGGACAGAGAGTGAGATCATGCGGAGGATAAAGGGACAGAGTGTGAGATAAAGGGAGGTTAAAGGGACAGAGAGTGAGATCGGGCCCAGTTAAAGGGACAGGGAGCGAGATCACGGGGAGTTAAATGGACAGAGAGCGAGATCACGGTATGGTTAAAGGGACAGAGAGTGAGATGATGGTGAGGCTAACGGGACAGAGAGTGAGATCACTGGTAGTTTAAATGGGCAGAGAGTGGGATCAGGGGTAGTTTAAACGGGCAGAGAGTGAGATCACCGGGAGGTTAAAGAGCCAGAGAGTGATCTCGAGGTGGTTAAAGGGACAGAGAGTAAGATCACGGGGAGGTTAAAGGGACAGAGAGTGAGATCACGTGGTGGTTAAAGGGACAGAGAGTGAGATCACGGGGAGGTTAAAGGGACAGAGAGAGATCACGGACATGTTAAAGGGACATAGAATAGTTCACGGGTCGGTAAAAGGGACAGAAAGAGAGATCACGGGAAGCTGAAAGGTTCAGAGTGCGATCAAGGGGAGGTTAAAGGGACAGAGAGTGAGATCGGGCACAGTTAAAGGGACAGAGAGCGAGATCACGGGGAGTTAAATGGACAGAGAGTGAGATCACGGGAAGGATAAAGGGACAGAGAATGAAATCACGGGGAGGTTAAAGGGACAGAGAGTGAGATCATGGGGAGGTTAAAGGTACAGAGAGTGAGATCACGGGGAGGTTAAAGGGACAGAGAGTGTGATCACGTGGAGGTTAAACGGACAGAGAGTGAGATCAGGGGGAGGTTAAAGGTACAGAGAGTGAGATCACGGGGATATTAAAGGGACAGAGAGTGAGATCACGTGGTGGTTAAAGGGAAAGAGAGTGAGATCACGAGGAGGTTAAAGGGACAGAGAGTGAGATCAGAGGGAGGTTAAAGGTACAGAGAGTGAGATCATGGGCAGGTTTAAATGGGCAGAGAGTGAGATCAGGGGTAGATAAAAGGGTCAGAGAGTGAGATCGCGGGGAGGTTAAAGCGACAGAGAGTGAGATCACGGGGAGGTTAAAGGGCCAGAGAGTAATCACGAGGAGGTTAAAGAGACAGAGAGTGAGATTACGGGGAGGTTAAAGCGACAGAGAGTGAGTTCACGGGGACGTTAAAGGGACAGAGAGTGAGATCACGGGTATCTTAAAGGGACAGAGAGTGAGATGACGGGGAGGATAACGGGACAGAGAGTGAGATTACGGAGTGGTTAAAGGGACAGAGAGTGTGATCGGGCACAGTTAAAGGGACATAGAGCGAGATAACGGGGAGTGAAATGGACAGAGAGTGAGATCACGGGCAGTTTAAATGGGCAGAGAGTGAGATCAGGGGTAGATAAAAGGGTCAGAGAGTGAGATCGCGGGGAGGTTAAAGGGCCAGAGAGTAATCACGGGGAGGTTAAAGGGACAGAGAGAGATCACGGAGATGTTAAAGGGACATAGAGTGAGTTCACGGGTCGGTAAAAGGGACAGAGAGAGAGATCACGGGGAGCTTAAAGGTTCAGACTGCGATCAAGGGGAGGTTAAAGGGACAGAGAGTGAGATCGGGCACAGTTAAAGGGACAGAGAGTGAGATCACGGGGTGGTTAAAGGGGCAGAGAGTGAGATCACAGGGAGTTAAATGGACAGAGAGCGAGATCACGGGAAGGTTATAGGGACAGAGAGTGAGATCACGGGGATGATTAAGGGAGAGAGAGTGAGATCATGGGGAGGTTAAAGGTACAGTGAGTGAGATCACGGGGAGGTTACAGGGACAGAGAGTGAGATGATGGGGACGTTAAAGTGACAGAGAGTGAGATCAAGGGGAGGTTAAAGGGACAGAGAGTGAGATCACGGGGAGGTTAAAGGGACAGAGAGTGAGATCACGGGGAGGTTAATGGGACAAAGCGTGATATCACGGGGAGTTTAAAGGCACAGAGCGTGAGATCACGGGTAGGTTATAGGGACAGAGAGTGAGATCACGAGGAGGTTAAAGGGACAGAGAGTGAGATCATGGGGAGGTTAAAGGTACAGAGAGTGAGATCACGAGGAGGTTAAAGGGGCAGAGAGTGATCACGAGGAGGTTAAAGGGATAGAGAGTGAGATCACTGGAGGGTTAAAGGAACAGAGAGTGAGATCACAGGGAGGTTAAAGGGACATAGAGTGAGTTCACGGGTAGGTATAAGGGACAGAGAGTGAAATCACGGGGAGCTTAAAGGGACAGAGTGCGATCGAGGGGAGGTTAAAGGGACAGAGAGAGAGATCACGGGGAGGATAAAGGATCATTGAGTGAGATCACGTGGTGGTTAAAGGGACAGAGAGTGAGATCACGGGGAGGTTAAAGGGACAGAGAGAGATCACGGACATGTTAAAGGGACATAGAATAGATCACGGGTAGGTAAAAGGGACAGAGTGAGAGATGACGGGGAGCTGAAAGGGTCAGAGTGCGATCAAGGGGAGGTTAAAGGGACAGAGAGTGAGATCGGGCACAGTTAAAGGGACAGAGAGCGAGATCACAGGGAGTTAAATGGACAGAGAGTGAGATCACGGGAAGGTTATAGGGACAGAAAGTGAGATCACGGGGAGGTTAAAGGGACAGAGAGTGATATCACGGGGAGGTTAATGGGAAAGAGAGTGAGATCACGGGGAGGTTAAAGGGACAGGGAGTGATATCACGGGGAGGTTAACCGGACAGAGAGCGAGATCATGGGCAGGTTAATGGGACATAGAGTGAGATCACGGGTAGGTTATAGGGACAGAGAGTGAGATCACGGGTAGGTTATAGGGACAGAGAGTGAGATCACGAGGAGGTTAAAGGGACAGAGTGTGAGATCACGAGGAGGTTAAAGGGACAGAGAGTGAGATCATGGGGATGTTAAAGGGGCACAGAGTGATCACGAGGAGTTTAAAGGGACAGAGAGTGAGATCACGGGATGGTTAAAGGAACAGAGAGTGAGATCACGGGGAGGTTAAATGGACAGAGAGTGAGATCACGTGGAGGTTAAAGGGACAGAGAGTGAGATCACGGGGAGTTAAAAGGGAGAGAGAGTGAGATCACGGGGAGTTTAAAGGGCCAGAGAGTGAGATCACGGGAGGGTTAAAGGAACAGAGAGTGAGATCATGAGGAGTTTAAAGGGACAGAGAGTGAGATCACGGGAGGGTTAAAGGAACAGAGAGTGAGATCACGGGGAGGTTAAAGGAACAGAGAATGAAATCACGTGGAGGTTAAAGGGACAGAGAGTGAGATCACGGGGAGTTAAAAGGGAGAGAGAGTGAGATCACGGGGAGGTTAAAGGGCCAGAGAGTGAGATCACGGGTGGGTTAAAGGAACAGAGAGTGAGATCACGAGGAGTTTAAAGGGACAGAGAGTGAGATCACGGGAGGGTTAAAGGAACAGAGAGTGAGATCACGGGGAGGTTAAAGGGACAGAGAATGAAATCACGGGAGGGTTAAAGGAACAGAGAGTGAGATCACGGGGAGTTTCAAGGGACAGAGTGCGATCAAGGGGAGTTTAAAGGGACCGAGAGTGAGATCATGGGGTGGATAAAGGGACAGTGAGTGAGATCACGGGGAGATTAAAGGGACAGAGTGTGAGATCAATGAATGGATAAAGGGACAGAGAATGAGATGACGGGGAAGTTAAAGGGAAAGAGAGTGAGATTACGGGGAGGTTAAAGGGACAGAGAGTGAAATCGGGCACAGTTAAAGGGCCAGAGAGCGAGATCACAGGGAGTTAAATGGACAGAGAGTGAGATCACGGGAAGGTTATAGGGAAAGAGAGTGAGATCACGGGGAGGTTTAAGGGACAGAGAGTGAGATAATGGGGAGGTTAAAGGTACAGAGAGTGAGAGCACGGGCAGGTTAAAGGGACAGAGAGTGAGATCACGGGGAGGTTTAAGGGACAAAGAGTGAGATCATGGGGAGGTTAAAGGTACAGAGAGTGAGAGCACGGGGAGGTTAAAGGGACAGAGAGTGAGATAATGGGGAGGTTAAAGGGGCAGAGAGTGAGATCACGGGTAGTTTAAAGGGACAGAGATTGAGATCACGGGGAGGTTAAAGGGTCAGAGAGTGAGATCACGAGGAGGTTAAAGGGGCAGAGAGTGAGATCACGGGGAGGTTAAAGGGACAGAGAGTGAGATCACGTGGTGGTTAAAGGGACAGAGAGTGATATCACGGGGAGGTTAAAGGGTCAGAGAGTGAGATCACGAGGTGGTTAAAGGGACAAAGAGTGAGATCACGGGGAGGTTAAAGGGACAAACAGTGAGATCACGGGTAGGTTAAAGGAACAGAGACTGAGATCACGGGGAGGTTACAGGGACAGAGAGTGAGATCACGGGTAGGTTAAAGTGCCAGAGAGTGAGATCACGAGGAGTTTAAAGGGACAGAAAGTGAGATCACGGGAGGGTTAAAGGAACAGAGAGTGAGATCACGGAGATGTTAAAGGGACATAGAGTTAGCTCACGGGTAGGATATAGGGACAGAGATTGAGATCACGGGAAGCTTAAAGGGTCAGAGTGCGATCAAAGGGAGGTTAAAGGGACAGAGAGTGAGATCATGGGGTGGATAAAGGGACAGTGAGTGAGATCACGGGAAGGATATAGGGAAAGAGAGTGAGATCACGGGAAGCTTAAAGGGTCAGAGTGCGATCAAAGGGAGGTTAAAGGGACAGAGAGTGAGATCATGGGGTGGATAAAGGGACAGTGAGTGAGATCACGGGAAGGATATAGGGAAAGAGAGTGAGATCACGGGGAGGTTTAAGGGACAAAGAGTGAGATAATGGGGAGGTTAAAGGTACAGAGAGTGAGAGCACGGGGAGGTTAAATGTACAGAGAGTGAGATCACGGGGAGGTTAAAGGGACAGAGAGTGAGATCACGTGGAGGTTAAAGGGACAGAACGTGAGATCACGGGGAGATTAAAGGGCCAGAGAGTGAGATCACGGGGAGGTTAAAGGTACAGAGAGTTAGAGCACGGGGAGGTTAAAGGGACAGAGAGTGAGATCACGGGGAGGTTAAAGGGACAGAGAGAAATCACGGAGATGTTAATGGGACAGAGAGTGAGATCACGGGTAGGTAAAAGGGACAGAGAGTGAGATCACGAGGAGCTTAAAGGGACAGAGTGCGATCAAGGGGAGGTTAAAGGGACAGAGTGAGATCACGGGGAGGTTAAAGGGACAGAGAGAGATCACGGACATGTTAAAGGGACATAGAATAGATCACGGGTAGGTAAAAGGGACAGAGTGAGAGATGACGGGGAGCTGAAAGGGTCAGAGTGCGATCAAGGGGAGGTTATAGGGACAGAGAGTGAGATCGGGCACAGTTAAAGGGACAGAGAGCGAGATCACAGGGAGTTAAATGGACAGAGAGTGAGATCACGGGAAGGTTATAGGGACAGAAAGTGAGATCACGGGGAGGTTAAACGGACAGAGAGTGATATCACGGGGAGGTTAATGGGAAAGAGAGTGAGATCACGGGGAGGTTAAAGGGACAGGGAGTGATATCAAGGGGAGGTTAACCGGACAGAGAGCGAGATCATGGGGAGGTTAATGGGAAAGAGAGTGAGATCACGGGGAGGTTAAAGGGACAGGGAGTGATATCAAGGGGAGGTTAACCGGACAGAGAGCGAGATCATGGGGAGGTTAATAGGACAGAGAGTGAGATCACGAGGAGGTTAAAGGGACAGAGTGTGAGATCACGAGGAGGTTAAAGGGACAGAGAGTGAGATCATGGGGAGGTTAAAGGGGCACAGAGTGATCACGAGGAGTTTAAAGGGACAGAGAGTGAGATCACGGGAGGGTTAAAGGAACAGAGAGTGAGATCACGGGGAGGTTAAAGGGACAGAGAGTGAGATCACGTGGAGGTTAAAGGGACAGAGAGTGAGATCACGGGGAGTTAAAAGGGAGAGAGAGTGAGATCACGGGGAGGTTAAAGGGCCAGAGAGTGAGATCACGGGAGGGTTAAAGGAACAGAGAGTGAGATCACGAGGAGTTTAAAGGGACAGAGAGTGAGATCACGGGAGGGTTAAAGGAACAGAGAGTGAGATCACGGGGAGGTTAAAGGGACAGAGAATGAAATCACGTGGTGGTTAAAGGGACAGAGAGTGAGATCACGGGGAGTTTCAAGGGACAGAGAGAGATCACGGAGATGTTATAGGGACAGAGAGTGAGATCACGGGAAGCTTAAAGGGACAGAGTGCGATAAAGGGGAGTTTAAAGGGACCGAGAGTGAGATCATGGGGTGGATAAAGGGACAGTGAGTGAGATCACGGGGAGATTAAAGGGACAGAGTGTGAGATCAATGAATGGATAAAGGGACAGAGAATGAGATGACGGGGAAGTTAAAGGGAAAGAGAGTGAGATTACGGGGAGGTTAATGGGACAGAGAGTGAAATTGGGCACAGTTAAAGGGCCAGAGAGCGAGATCACAGGGAGTTAAATGGACAGAGAGTGAGATCACGGGAAGGTTATAGGGAAAGAGAGTGAGATCACGGGGAGGTTTAAGGGACAGAGAGTGAGATAATGGGGAGGTTAAAGGTACAGAGAGTGAGAGCACGGGCAGGTTAAAGGGACAGAGAGTGAGATCACGGGTAGTTTAAAGGGACAGAGATTGAGATCACGGGGAGGTTAAAGGGTCAGAGAGTGAGATCACGAGGAGGTTAAAGGGCCAGAGAGTGAGATCTCGGGGAGGTTAAAGGGACAGAGAGTGAGATCACGTGGTGGTTAAAGGGACAGAGAGTGATATCACGGGGAGGTTAAAGGGTCAGAGAGTGAGATCACGAGGAGGTTAAAGGGACAGAGAGTGAGATCACGGGGAGGTTAAAGGGACAGACAGTGAGATCACGGGTAGGTTAAAGGAACAGAGACTGAGATCACGGGGAGGTTACAGGGACAGAGAGTGAGATCACGGGTAGGTTAAAGTGCCAGAGAGTGAGATCACGAGGAGTTTAAAGGGACAGAAAGTGAGATCACGGGAGGGTTAAAGGAACAGAGAGTGAGATCACGGAGATGTTAAAGGGACATAGAGTTAGCTCACGGGTAGGATATAGGGACAGAGAGTGAGATCACGGGAAGCTTAAAGGGTCAGAGTGCGATCAAATGGAGGTTAAAGGGACAGAGAGTGAGATCATGGGGTGGATAAAGGGACAGTGAGTGAGATCACGGGAAGGATATAGGGAAAGAGAGTGAGATCACGGGAAGCTTAAAGGGTCAGAGTGCGATCAAAGGGAGGTTAAAGGGACAGAGAGTGAGAGCACGGGGAGGTTAAAGGGACAGAGAGTGAGATCACGGGGAGGTTAAAGGGACAGAGAGTGAGATCACGTGGAGGTTAAAGGGACAGAACGTGAGATCACGGGGAGATTAAAGGGCCAGAGAGTGAGATCACGGGGAGGTTAAAGGTACAGAGAGTTAGAGCACGGGGAGGTTAAAGGGGCAGAGAGTGAGATCACGGGGAGGTTAAAGGGACAGAGAGAAATCACGGAGATGTTAATGGGACAGAGAGTGAGATCACGGGTAGGTAAAAGGGACAGAGAGTGAGATCACTGGGAGCTTAAAGGGACAGAGTGCGATCAAGGGGAGGTTAAAGGGACAGAGAGTGAGATCACGGGGAGGTTAAATGGTCAGAGAGTGAGATCACGGGGTGATTAAAGGGACAGAGAGTGAGATCACGTGAGGGTTAAAGGAACAGAGAGTGAGATCACGGGGAGGTTATAGGGACAGGGAGTGAGATCGTGGGAAGGTTATAGGGACAGAGAGTGAGATCACGGGGAGGTTAAAGGGACAGTGAGTGAGATCACGGGGTGGTTAAAGGGACAGAGACTGAGATCACTGGGAGGTTAAAGGGACAGAGAGAAATCATGGAGATGTTAAAGGGACAGAGAGTGAGATCACTGGGAGCTTAAATGGTCAGAGTGCGATCAAGCGGAGGTTAAAGGGACAGAGAGTGCGATCACGGGGAGGTTAAATGGACAGAGTGTGAAATTTCGGGAGTTTAAATGGACAGAGAGAGAGATCAACTGGTGGTTAAAGGGGCAATGAGTGAGATCACGGGGAGATTAAAGGGAGATAGTATGAAATAACGGGAGGTTAACGAAACAGAGAGAGAGATCACAGGGATGTTAATGGGACAGAGTGTCACATCACAGGGAGGTTAAAGGGACAGAAATTGAGATCGGGCACAGTTATAGCGACAGAGAGCGAGATCACGGGGAGTTAAATGGACAGAGAGTGAGATCACGGGGAGTTAATGGGACATGGAGTGAGATCACCGGGAGGATAAAGGGACAGAGAGAGAGATCACGGGGAGGTTAAAGTGACAGCGAATGAGATCAAGGGGAGGTTAAAGGGACATAGTGTGAGATCACGGGGAGATTAAAGGGACGGAGAGTGAGATCACGGGACGGTTAAAGGGACATGGAGTGAGATCACCGGGAGGTTAAAGGTACAGCGAGTGAGATCACCGGGAGGTTAAAGGGACAGAGCGCGAGAACATGGGGAGGTTAATGGGACAGAGAGTGATCACGGGGAGGTTAAAGGGAAAGAGAGCGAGATGACGGGGAGGATAAAGGGACACTGAGTGAGATCACGGGGAGATTAAAAAGACAGAGTGTGAGATCACGGTATGGTTAAAGGGACAGAGAGTGAGATCACGTGGAGGTTAAAGGGACAGAGAGTGAGATCACGGGGAGGTTAAAGGGACAGAGAGTGAGATCGGGCACAGTTAAAGGGACAGAGAGCGAGATCACAGGGAGTTAAATGGACAGAGAATGAGATCACGGGAAGGATATAGGGAAAGAGAGTGAGATCACGGGGAGGTTTAAGGGAAAAAGAGTGAGATAATGGGGAGGTTAAAGGTACAGAGAGTGAGAGCACGGGGAGGTTAAAGGGGCAGAGCGTGAGATCACGGGGAGATTAAAGTGACAGAGAGTGAGATCACGGGGAGGTTAAAGGTACAGAGAGTGAGAGCACGGGGAGGTTAAAGGGACAGTGAGTGAGATCACCGTAGGGTTAAAGGACCAGAGAGTGAGATCACGGGGAGGTTAAACGTACAGAGAGTGAGAACACCTGGAGGTTAAAGGGACAGAGAGTGAGATCACGGGGAGGTTAAACGGACAGAGTGAAATCACGGAGATGTTAATGGGACAGAGAGTGAGATCACGGGTAGGTAAAAGGGACAGAGAGTGAGATCACTGGGAGCTTAAAGGGACAGAGTGCAATCAAGGGGAGGTTATAGCGGCAGAGAGTGAGATCACGAGGAGGTTAAAGGGGCAGAGTGTGAAATTTCGGTAGTTTAAAGGGACAGAGAGAGAGATCACGGGGAGGTTAAAGGGTCAGAGAGTGAGATCACGGGGTGATTAAAGGGACAGAGAGTGAGATCACGTGAGGGTTAAAGGAACAGAGAGTGAGATCACGGGGAGGTTATAGGGACAGGGAGTGAGATCGCGGGAAGGTTATAGGGACAGAGAGTGAGATCACGGGGAGGTTAAAGGGACAGTGAGTGAGATCACGGGGTGGTTAAAGGGACAGAGACTGAGATCACTGGGAGGTTAAAGGGACAGAGAGAAATCATGGAGATGTTAAAGGGACAGAGAGTGAGATCACTGGGAGCTTAAATGGTCAGCGTGCGATCAAGGGGAGGTTAAAGGGACAGAGAGTGCGATCACGGGGAGGTTAAAGGGACAGAGTGTGAAATTTCGGGAGTTTAAAGGGACAGAGAGAGAGATCAACTGGAGGTTAAAGGGGCAATGAGTGAGATCACGGGGAGATTAAAGGGACAGAGTGTGAGATCAATGAATGGTTAAAGGGACAGAGAATGAGATGACGGGGAAGTTAAAGGGAAAGAGAGTGAGATTACGGGGAGGTTAAAGGGACAGAGAGTGAAATCGGGCACAGTTAAAGGGCCAGAGAGCGAGATCACAGGGAGTTAAATGGACAGAGAGTGAGATCACGGGAAGGTTATAGGGAAAGAGAGTGAGATCACGGGGAGGTTTAAGGGACAGAGAGTGAGATAATGGGGAGGTTAAAGGTACAGAGAGTGAGAGCACGGGGAGGTTAAAGGGACAGAGAGTGAGATAATGGGGAGGTTAAAGGGGCAGAGAGTGAGATCACGGGTAGTTTAAAGGGACAGAGATTGAGATCACGGGGAGGTTAAAGGGTCAGAGAGTGAGATCACGAGGAGGTTAAACGGCCAGAGAGTGAGATCACGGGGAGGTTAAAGGGACAGAGAGTGAGATCACGTGGTGGTTAAAGGGACAGAGAGTGATATCACGGGGAGGTTAAAGGGTCAGAGAGTGAGATCACGAGGAGGTTAAAGGGACAGAGAGTGAGATCACGGGGAGGTTAAAGGGACAGACAGTGAGATCACGGGTAGGTTAAAGGAACAGAGACTGAGATCACGGGGAGGTTACAGGGACAGAGAGTGAGATCACGGGTAGGTTAAAGTGCCAGAGAGTGAGATCACGAGGAGTTTAAAGGGACAGAGAGTGAGATCACGGGAGGGTTAAAGGAACAGAGAGTGAGATCACGGAGATGTTAAAGGGACATAGAGTTAGCTCACGGGTAGGATATAGGGACAGAGAGTGAGATCACGGGAAGCTTAAAGGGTCAGAGTGCGATCAAAGGGAGGTTAAAGGGACAGAGAGTGAGATCACGGGGAGGTTAAAGGGCCAGAGAGTGAGATCACGAGGAGTTTAAAGGGACAGAGAGTGAGATCACGGGAGGGTTAAAGGAACAGGGAGTGAGATCACGGAGATGTTAAAGGGACATAGAGGTAGCTCACGGGTAGGTTATAGGGACAGAGAGTGAGATCACGGGAAGCTTAAAGGGTCAGAGTGCGATCAAAGGGAGGTTAAAGGGACAGAGAGTGAGATCATGGGGTGGATAAAGGGACAGTGAGTGAGATCACGGGAAGGATATAGGGAAAGAGAGTGAGATCACGGGGATGTTTAAGGGACAAAGAGTGAGATAATGGGGAGGTTAAAGGTACAGAGAGTGAGAGCACGGGGAGGTTAAAGGGACAGAGAGTGAGATCACGGGGAGGTTAAAGGGACAGAGAGTGAGATCACGTGGAGGTTAAAGGGACAGAACGTGAGATCACGGGGAGATTAAAGGGCCAGAGAGTGAGATCACGGGGAGGTTAAAGGTACAGAGAGTTAGAGCACGGGGAGGTTAAAGGGACAGAGAGTGAGATCACGGGGAGGTTAAAGGGACAGAGAGAAATCACGGAGATGTTAATGGGACAGAGAGTGAGATCACGGGTAGGTAAAAGGGACAGAGAGTGAGATCACTGGGAGCTTAAAGGGACAGAGTGCGATCAAGGGGAGGTTAAAGGGACAGAGAGTGAGATCACGGGGAGGTTAAATGGTCAGAGAGTGAGATCACGGGGTGATTAAAGGGACAGAGAGTGAGATCACGTGAGGGTTAAAGGAACAGAGAGTGAGATCACGGGGAGGTTATAGGGACAGGGAGTGAGATCGTGGGAAGGTTATAGGGACAGAGAGTGAGATCACGGGGTGGTTAAAGGGACAGAGACTGAGATCACTGGGAGGTTAAAGGGACAGAGAGAAATCATGGAGATGTTAAAGGGACAGAGAGTGAGATCACTGGGAGCTTAAATGGTCAGCGTGCGATCAAGGGGAGGTTAAAGGGTCAGAGAGTGAGATCACGGGGTGATTAAAGGGACAGAGAGTGAGATCACGTGAGGGTTAAAGGAACAGAGAGTGAGATCACGGGGAGGTTATAGGGACAGGGAGTGAGATCGCGGGAAGGTTATAGGGACAGAGAGTGAGATCACGGGGAGGTTAAAGGGACAGTGAGTGAGATCACGGGGTGGTTAAAGGGACAGAGACTGAGATCACTGGGAGGTTAAAGGGACAGAGAGAAATCATGGAGATGTTAAAGGGACAGAGAGTGAGATCACTGGGAGCTTAAATGGTCAGCGTGCGATCAAGGGGAGGTTAAAGGGACAGAGAGTGCGATCACGGGGAGGTTAAAGGGACAGAGTGTGAAATTTCGGGAGTTTAAAGAGACAGAGAGAGAGATCAACTGGAGGTTAAAGGGGCAATGAGTGAGATCACGGGGAGATTAAAGGGACAGAGTGTGAGATCAATGAATGGATAAAGGGACAGAGAATGAGATGACGGGGAAGTTAAAGGGAAAGAGAGTGAGATTACGGGGAGGTTAAAGGGACAGAGAGTGAAATCGGGCACAGTTAAAGGGCCAGAGAGCGAGATCACAGGGAGTGAAATGGACAGAGAGTGAGATCACGGGAAGGTTATAGGGAAAGAGAGTGAGATCACGGGGAGGTTTAAGGGACAGAGAGTGAGATAATGGGGAGGTTAAAGGTACAGAGAGTGAGAGCACGGGCAGGTTAAAGGGACAGAGAGTGAGATCACGGGGAGGTTTAAGGGACAAAGAGTGAGATCATGGGGAGGTTAAAGGTACAGAGAGTGAGAGCACGGGGAGGTTAAAGGGACAGAGAGTGAGATAATGGGGAGGTTAAAGGGACAGAGAGTGAGATCACGTGAGGGTTAAAGGAACAGAGAGTGAGATCACGGGGAGGTTAACCGGACAGAGAGCGAGATCATGGGGAGGTTAATGGGACAGAGAGTGAGATCACGGGTAGGTTATAGGGACAGAGAGTGAGATCACGGGTAGGTTATAGGGACAGAGAGTGAGATCACGAGGAGGTTAAAGGGACAGAGTGTGAGATCACGAGGAGGTTAAAGGGACAGAGAGTGAGATCATGGGGAGGTTAAAGGGGCACAGAGTGATCACGAGAAGTTTAAAGGGACAGAGAGTGAGATCACGGGAGGGTTAAAGGAACAGAGAGTGAGATCACGGGGAGGTTAAAGGGACAGAGAGTGAGATCACGTGGAGGTTAAAGGAACAGAGAGTGAGATCACGGGAGGGTTAAAGGAACAGAGAGTGAGATCACGGGGAGGTTAAAGGGACAGAGAATGAAATCACGTGGAGGTTAAAGGGACAGAGAGTGAGATCATGGGGAGTTTCAAGGGACAGAGAGAGATCACGGAGATGTTAAAGGGACATAGAGTGAGCTCACGGGTAGGTTATAGGGACAGAGAGTGAGATCACGAGGAGTTTAAAGGGACAGAGAGTGAGATCACGGGGAGGTTAAAGGTACAGAGAGTGAGAGCACGGGCAGGTTAAAGGGACAGAGAGTGAGATCACGGGGAGGTTTAAGGGACAAAGAGTGAGATCATGGGGAGGTTAAAGGTACAGAGAGTGAGAGCACGGGGAGGTTAAAGGGACAGAGAGTGAGATAATGGGGAGGTTAAAGGGGCAGAGAGTGAGATCACGGGTAGTTTAAAGGGACAGAGATTGAGATCACGGGGAGGTTAAAGGGTCAGAGAGTGAGATCACGAGGAGGTTAAAGGGCCAGAGAGTGAGATCACGGGGAGGTTAAAGGGACAGAGAGTGAGATCACGTGGTGGTTAAAGGGACAGAGAGTGATATCACGGGGAGGTGAAAGGGTCAGAGAGTGAGATGACGAGGAGGTTAAAGGGACAGAGAGTGAGATCACGGGGAGGTTAAAGGGACAGACAGTGAGATCACGGGTAGGTTAAAGGAACAGAGAGTGAGATCACGGGGAGGTTACAGGGACAGAGAGTGAGATCACGGGTAGGTTAAAGTGCCAGAGAGTGAGATCACGAGGAGTTTAAAGGGACAGAGAGTGAGATCACGGGAGGGTTAAAGGAACAGAGAGTGAGATCACGGAGATGTTAAAGTGACATAGAGTTAGCTCACGGGTAGGATATAGGGACAGAGAGTGAGATCACGGGAAGCTTAATGGGTCAGAGTGCGATCAAAGGGAGGTTAAAGGGACAGAGAGTGAGATCATGGGGTGGATAAAGGGACAGTGAGTGAGATCACGGGAAGGATATAGGGAAAGAGAGTGAGATCACGGGAAGCTTAAAGGGTCAGAGTGCGATCAAAGGGAGGTTAAAGGGACAGAGAGTGAGAGCACGGGGAGGTTAAAGGGACAGAGAGTGCGATCACGGGGAGGTTAAATGGACAGAGTGTGAAATTTCGGGAGTTTAAAGGGACAGAGAGAGAGATCAACTGGTGGTTAAAGGGGCAATGAGTGAGATCACGGGGAGATTAAAGGGAGATAGTATGAAATAACGGGAGGTTAACGAAACAGAGAGAGAGATCACAGGGATGTTAATGGGACAGAGTGTCACATCACAGGGAGGTTAAAGGGACAGAAATTGAGATCGGGCACAGTTATAGCGACAGAGAGCGAGATCACGGGGAGTTAAATGGACAGAGAGTGAGATCACGGGGAGTTAATGGGACATGGAGTGAGATCACCGGGAGGATAAAGGGACAGAGAGAGAGATCACGGGGAGGTTAAAGTGACAGCGAATGAGATCAAGGGGAGGTTAAAGGGACATAGTGTGAGATCACGGGGAGATTAAAGGGACGGAGAGTGAGATCACGGGACGGTTAAAGGGACATGGAGTGAGATCACCGGGAGGTTAAAGGTACAGCGAGTGAGATCACCGGGAGGTTAAAGGGACAGAGAGCGAGAACATGGGGAGGTTAATGGGACAGAGAGTGATCACGGGGAGGTTAAAGGGAAAGAGAGCGAGATGACGGGGAGGATAAAGGGACACTGAGTGAGATCACGGGGAGATTAAAGAGACAGAGTGTGAGATCACGGTATGGTTAAAGGGACAGAGAGTGAGATCACTTGGAGGTTAAAGGGACAGAGAGTGAGATCACGGGGAGGTTAAAGGGACAGAGAGTGATGATCACGGGGAGGTTAAAGGGACAGATAGTGAGATCACGGGGCGGTTAAAGGGACAGAGAGTGAGATCACGGGGAGGTTAAAGGAACAGGGAGCGAGATCACGGGGAGGTTATATGGACAGCGAGTGAGATCACGGGGTGGTTAAAGGGCCAGAGAGTGAGATCACGGGAGGGTTAAAGGAACAGAGAGTGAGATCACGAGGAGTTTAAAGGGACAGAGAGTGAGATCACGGGAGGGTTAAAGGAACAGAGAGTGAGATCACGGGGAGGTTAAAGGGATAGAGAATGAAATCACGTGGAGGTTAAAGGGACAGAAAGTGAGATCACGGGGAGTTTCAAGGGATAGAGTGAGATCGCGGAGATGTTAAAGGGACATAGAGTGAGCTCACGAGTAGGTTATAGGGACAGAGAGTGAGATCACGGGAAGCTAAAAGGGACAGAGTGCGATGAAGGGGAGTTTAAAGGGACCGAGAGTGAGATCATGGGGTGGATAAAGGGACAGTGAGTTAGATCACGGGGAGATTAAAGGGACAGAGTGTGAGACCAATGAATGGATAAAGGGACAGAGAATGAGATGACAGGGAGGTTAAAGGGAAAGAGAGTGAGATTACGGGGAGGTTAAAGGGACAGAGAGTGAGATCGGGCACAGTTAAAGGGCCAGAGAGCGAGATCACAGGGAGTTAAATGGACAGAGAGTGAGATCACGGGAAGGTTATAGGGAAAGAGAGTGAGATCACGGGGAGGTTTAAGGGACAGAGAGTGAGATAATGGGGAGGTTAAAGGTACAGAGAGTGAGAGCACGGGGAGGTTAAAGGGACAGAGATTGAGATCACGGTGAGCTCAAAGGGACAGAGAGTGAGATCACGGGGAGGTTAAAGGGTCAGAGAGTGAGGTCACGAGGAGGTTAAAGGGCCAGAGAGTGAGATCACGGGGAGGTTAAAGGGACGGAGAGTGAGATCACGTGGTGGTTAAAGGGACAGAGAGTGATATCACGGGGAGGTTAAAGGGTCAGAGAGAGAGATCACGAGGAGGTTAAAGGGACAGAGAGTGAGAACACGGGGAGGTTAAAGGGACAGACAGTGAGATCACGGGTAGGTTAAAGGAACAGAGACTGAGATCACGAGGAGTTTAAAGGGACGGAGAGTGAGATCACGGGGAGGTTAAAGGGCCAGAGAGTGAGAGCACGAGGAGTTTAAAGGGACAGAGAGAGATCACGGAGATGTTAAAGGGACATACAGTGAGCTCACGGGTAGGTTATAGGGACAGCGAGTGAGATCACGGGAAGCTTAAAGGGACAGAGTGCGATCAAAGGGATGTTAAAGGGACAGAGAGTGAGATCACGGGGAGGTTAAAGGGCCAGAGAGTGAGGTCACGAGGAGTTTAAAGGGACAGAGAGTGAGATCACGGGAGGGTTAAAGGAACAGGGAGTGAGTTAACGGAGATGTTAAAGGGACATAGAGTTAGCTCACGGGTAGGTTATAGGGACAGAGAGTGAGATCAAGGGAAGCTTAAAGGGTCAGAGTGCGATCAAAGGGAGGTTAAAGGGACAGTGAGTGAGATCACGGGGAGATTAAAGGGACAGAGAGTGAGATCACGTGGAGGTTAAAGGGACAGAGAGTGAGATCACGGGGAGGTTAAAGGGACAGAGAGTGAGATCGGGCACAGTTAAAGGGACAGAGAGCGAGATCACAGGGAGTTAAATGGACAGAGAATGAGATCACGGGAAGGATATAGGGAAAGAGAGTGAGATCACGGGGAGGTTTAAGGGAAAAAGAGTGAGATAATGGGGAGGTTAAAGGTACAGAGAGTGAGAGCACGGGGAGGTTAAAGGGGCAGAGCGTGAGATCACGGGGAGATTAAAGTGACAGAGAGTGAGATCACGGGGAGGTTAAAGGTACAGAGAGTGAGAGCACGGGGAGGTTAAAGGGACAGTGAGTGAGATCACCGTAGGGTTAAAGGACCAGAGAGTGAGATCACGGGGAGGTTAAACGTACAGAGAGTGAGAACACCTGGAGGTTAAAGGGACAGAGAGTGAGATCACGGGGAGGTTAAAGGGACAGAGTGAAATCACGGAGATGTTAATGGGACAGAGAGTGAGATCACGGGTAGGTAAAAGGGACAGAGAGTGAGATCACTGGGAGCTTAAAGGGACAGAGTGCAATCAAGGGGAGGTTATAGCGGCAGAGAGTGAGATCACGAGAAGGTTAAAGGGGCAGAGTGTGAAATTTCGGTAGCTTAAAGGGACAGAGAGAGAGATCACGGGGAGGTTAAAGGGTCAGAGAGTGAGATCACGGGGTGATTAAAGGGACAGAGAGTGAGATCACGTGAGGGTTAAAGGAACAGAGAGTGAGATCACGGGGAGGTTATAGGGACAGGGAGTGAGATCGCGGGAAGGTTATAGGGACAGAGAGTGAGATCACGGGGAGGTTAAAGGGACAGTGAGTGAGATCACGGGGTGGTTAAAGGGACAGAGACTGAGATCACTGGGAGGTTAAAGGGACAGAGAGAAATCATGGAGATGTTAAAGGGACAGAGAGTGAGATCACTGGGAGCTTAAATGGTCAGCGTGCGATCAAGGGGAGGTTAAAGGGACAGAGAGTGCGATCACGGGGAGGTTAAAGGGACAGAGTGTGAAATTTCGGGAGTTTAAAGGGACAGAGAGAGAGATCAACTGGAGGTTAAAGGGGCAATGAGTGAGATCACGGGGAGATTAAAGGGACAGAGTGTGAGATCAATGAATGGATAAAGGGACAGAGAATGAGATGACAGGGAAGTTAAAGGGAAAGAGAGTGAGATTACGGGGAGGTTAAAGGGACAGAGAGTGAAATCGGGCACAGTTAAAGGGCCAGAGAGCGAGATCACAGGGAGTTAAATGGACAGAGAGTGAGATCACGGGAAGGTTATAGGGAAAGAGAGTGAGATCACGGGGAGGTTTAAGGGACAGAGAGTGAGATAATGGGGAGGTTAAAGGTACAGAGAGTGAGAGCACGGGCAGGTTAAAGGGACAGAGAGTGAGATCACGGGGAGGTTTAAGGGACAAAGAGTGAGATCATGGGGAGGTTAAAGGTACAGAGAGTGAGAGCACAGGGAGGTTAAAGGGACAGAGAGTGCGATAATGGGGAGGTTAAAGGGGCAGAGAGTGAGATCACGGGTAGTTTAAAGGGACAGAGATTGAGATCACGGGGAGGTTAAAGGGGCAGAGAGTGAGATCACGAGGAGGTTAAAGGGCCAGAGAGTGAGATCACGGGGAGGTTAAAGGGACAGAGAGTGAGATCACGGGGAGGTTAAAGGGACAGACAGTGAGATCACGGGTAGGTTAAAGGCACAGAGACTGAGATCACGGGGAGGTTACAGGGACAGAGAGTGAGATCACGGGTAGGTTAAAGTGCCAGAGAGTGAGATCACGAGGAGTTTAAAGGGACAGAGAGTGAGATCACGGGAGGGTTAAAGGAACAGAGAGTGAGATCACGGAGATGTTAAAGGGACATAGAGTTAGCTCACGGGTAGGATATAGGGACAGAGAGTGAGATCACGGGAAGCTTAAAGGGTCAGAGTGCGATCAAAGGGAGGTTAAAGGGACAGAGAGTGAGATCATGGGGTGGATAAGGGGACACTGAGTGAGGTCACGGGAAGGATATAGGGAAAGAGAGTGAGATCAATGGAAGCTTAAAGGGTCAGAGTGTGATCAAAGGGAGGTTAAAGGGACAGAGAGTGAGATCATGGGGTGGATAAAGGGACAGTGAGTGAGATCACGGGAAGGATATAGGGAAAGAGAGTGAGATCACGGGGAGGTTAAGGGACAAAGAGTGAGATAATGGGGAGGTTAAAGGTACAGAGAGTGAGAGCACGGGGAGGTTAAAGGGAAAGAGAGTGAGATCACGGGGAGGTTAAAGGGACAGAGAGTGAGATCACGTGGAGGTTAAAGGGACAGAACGTGAGATCACGGGGAGATTAAAGGGCCAGAGAGTGAGATCACGGGGAGGTTAAAGGTACAGAGAGTTAGAGCACGGGGAGGTTAAAGGGACAGAGAGTGAGATCACGGGGAGGTTAAAGGGACAGAGAGAAATCACGGAGATGTTAATGGGACAGAGAGTGAGATCACGGGTAGGTAAAAGGGACAGAGAGTGAGATCACTGGGAGCTTAAAGGGACAGAGTGCGATCAAGGGGAGGTTAAAGGGACAGAGAGTGAGATCACGGGGAGGTTAAAGGGACAGAGAGTGAGATCACGTGAGGGTTAAAGGAACAGAGAGTGAGATCACGGGGAGGTTATAGGGACAGGGAGTGAGATCGTGGGAAGGTTATAGGGACAGAGAGTGAGATCACGGGGAGGTTAAAGGGACAGTGAGTGAGATCACGGGGTGGTTAAAGGGACAGAGACTGAGATCACTGGGAGGTTAAAGGGACAGAGAGAAATCATGGAGATGTTAAAGGGACAGAGAGTGAGATCACTGGGAGCTTAAATGGTCAGAGTGCGATCAAGCGGAGGTTAAAGGGACAGAGAGTGCGATCACGGGGAGGTTAAAGGGACAGAGTGTGAAATTTCGGGAGTTTAAAGGGACAGAGAGAGAGATCAACTGGTGGTTAAAGGGGCAATGAGTGAGATCACGGGGAGATTAAAGGGACATAGTATGAAATAACGGGAGGTTAACGAAACAGAGAGAGAGATCACAGGGATGTTAATGGGACAGAGAGTCACATCACAGGGAGGTTAAAGGGACAGAAATTGAGATCGGGCACAGTTATAGCGACAGAGAGCGAGATCACGGGGAGTTAAATGGACAGAGAGTGAGATCACGGGGAGTTAATGGGACATGGAGTGAGATCACCGGGAGGATAAAGGGACAGAGAGAGAGATCACGGGGAGGTTAAAGGGATAGCGAATGAGATCAAGGGGAGGTTAAAGGGACATAGTGTGAGATCACGGGGAGATTAAAGGGACGGAGAGTGAGATCACGGGACGGTTAAAGGGACATGGAGTGAGATCACCGGGAGGTTAAAGGGACAGCGAGTGAAATCACCGGGAGGTTAAAGGGACAGAGAGCGAGAACATGGGGAGGTTAATGGGACAGAGAGTGATCACGGGGAGGTTAAAGGGAAAGAGAGCGAGATGACGGGGAGGATAAAGGGACACTGAGTGGGATCACGGGGAGATTAAAGAGACAGAGTGTGAGATCACGGTATGGTTAATGGGACAGAGAGTGAGATCACGGGGAGGTTAAAGGGACAGAGAGTGAGATCACGGGGAGGTTAAAGGGACAGAGAGTGATGATCACGGGGAGGTTAAAGGGACAGATAGTGAGATCACGGGGCAGTTAAAGGGACAGAGAGTGAGATCACGGGGAGGTTAAAGGAACAGGGAGCGAGATCACGGGGAGGTTATATGGACAGCGAGTGAGATCACGGGGTGGTTAAAGGGCCAGAGAGTGAGATCACGGGAGGGTTAAAGGAACAGAGAGTGAGATCACGAGGAGTTTAAAGGGACAGAGAGTGAGATCACGGGAGGGTTAAAGGAACAGAGAGTGAGATCACGGGGAGGTTAAAGGGATAGAGAATGAAATCACGTGGAGGTTAAAGGGACAGAAAGTGAGATCACGGGGAGTTTCAAGGGATAGAGAGAGATCACGGAGATGTTAAAGGGACATAGAGTGAGCTCACGGGTAGGTTATAGGGACAGAGAGTGAGATCACGGGAAGCTTAAAGGGACAGAGTGCGATGAAGGGGAGTTTAAAGGGACCGAGAGTGAGATCATGGGGTGGATAAAGGGACAGTGAGTGAGATCACGGGGAGATTAAAGGGACAGAGTGTGAGACCAATGAATGGATAAAGGGACAGAGAATGAGATGACAGGGAGGTTAAAGGGAAAGAGAGTGAGATTACGGGGAGGTTAAAGGGACAGAGAGTGAGATCGGGCACAGTTAAAGGGCCAGAGAGCGAGATCACAGGGAGTTAAATGGACAGAGAGTGAGATCACGGGAAGGTTATAGGGAAAGAGAGTGAGATCACGGGGAGGTTTAAGGGACAGAGAGTGAGATAATGGGGAGGTTAAAGGTACAGAGAGTGAGAGCACGGGGAGGTTAAAGGGACAGAGAGTGAGATAATGGGGAGGTTAAAGGTACAGAGAGTGAGAGCACGGGGAGGTTAAAGGGGCAGAGAGTGAGATCACGGGTAGTTTAAAGGGACAGAGATTGAGATCACGGTGAGCTCAAAGGGCCAGAGAGTGAGATCACGGGGAGGTTAAAGGGACAGAGAGTGATCACGAGAAGGTTAAGGGGACTGGGAGTGAGATCACGTGGAGGTTAAAGGGGGAGAGAGTGAGATCCCGGGGAGGTTAAACGGACAGAGAGTGAGATCACGGGGAGGTTAAAGGGACAGAGAGTGAGATCTCGGATACGTTAAAGGGACAGTGAGTGAGATCATGGGGAGGTTCAAGGTACAGAGAGTGATCACGGGGAGGTTAAAGGGACAGAGTGTGAGATCACGGGTACGTTAAAGGGACAGAGAGTGAGATCATGGGGAGGTTCAAGGTACAGAGAGTGATCACGGGGAGGTTAAAGGGACAGAGAGTGATCACGGGGAGGTTAAAGGGACAGAGACTTAGATCAAGTATAGGTATTAGGGACTGAGAGTGAGATCACGGGGAGTTTAAATGAACAGAGAGTGAGATCACAGGGAGGTTAAAGGGACAGAGAGTGAGATCACGGGGAGGTTAAAGTGTCTGAGAGTGAGATCACGGTGAGGTTAAAGGGACAGGGAGTGAGATCAGGGGGAGGTTAATGGGACAAAGTGACAGATCACGGGGTGTTTAAAGGGACAGAGAATGAGATCATGGGGATGCTAAAGAGATAGAGGGTGAGATAACGGGGATCTTAATGGGAATGAGAGTGCGATCACGGGGAGGTTAAAGGGACAGAGAGTGTACTCACGGGAAGTTTAAAGGGACAGAGAGTGTGCTCATTGGGTGGTTAAAGGGACAGAGAGTGAGATCACGAGGAGGTTAAGGGGACAGGGAGTGAGATCACGGTGAGGTTAAAGGGACAGAGAGTGAGATCACGGGGAGGTTAAAGGGCCAGGGAGTGATATCACGGCGATGTTAAATGGACAGAGAGTGAGATCACTGGGAAGTTAAAGGGACAGAGAGTGAGGTCACTGGGAGGCTATTGAATTAGAGATTGAGATCACGGAGAGGATAAAGGGACAGAGAGTGAGATCACGGGGAGGTTAAAGGGACAGAGAGTGAGAACACGGGGAGGTTAAAGAGACAGAGAGTGAGATCACGGGGAGGTTAAAGGGACAGAGAGTGAGAACACGGGGAGGTTAAAGGGACAGAGAGTGAAATCATGTGGAGGTTAAAGGTACAGAGAGTGATCACGAAGAGGTTAAAGCGACAGAGAGTGATATCACGGGGATGTTAAAGGGAAGGAGAGTGAGATCACGGGGAGGTTAAAGGTACAGAGAGTGAGATCACTGGGAGGTTAAAGGGACAGAGAGTGATCACGAGGAGGTTAAGGGGACAGGGAATGAGATCACGGGGAGGTTAAAGGGACAGAGAGTGAGATCACGGGGAGGTTAAAGGGCCAGGGAGTGATATGACGGCGATGTAAAATGGACAGAGAGTAAGATCACGGGGAAGTTAAAGGGACAGAGATTGAGATCACGGGGAGGTTAAAGAGACAGTGAGTGATCACGAGGAGGTTAAGGGGACAGGGAGTGAGATCACGGGGAGGTTAGAGGGACAGAGTGTGAGATCACGGGGAGGCTAAAGGGACAGAGCGTGAGATCATGGGGAGGTTCAAGGTACAGAGAGTGATCACGGGGAGGTTAAAGGGACAGAGAGTGATATCACAGTGAGGATAGAGGGACAGAGAGTTGAGATCACGGGGAGGTTAAAGGGACAGAGACTTAGATCAAGTATAGGTTTTAGGGACTGAGAGTGAGATCACGGGGTGTTTAAATGAACAGAGAGTGAGATCACAGGGAGGTTAAAGGGACAGAGAGTGAGATCACGGGGAGATTAAAGTGTCTGAGAGTGAGATCACGGTGAGGTTAAAGCGACAGAGAGTGAGATCACGGGGATGCTAAAGAGATAGAGGGTGAGATCACAGGGAGGTTAAAGGGACAGAGAGTGAGATCACGGTGAGGTTAAAGGGACAGTGAGTGAGATCACGGGGAGGTTAAAGGGACAAACTGAGAGATCATGGGGAGTTAAAAGGGACATAGAGTGATATCACGGGAGGTTAAAGAGAGAGAGAGTTCACTGGGTGGTTAAAGGGACAGAGAGTGAGATCACAGGGAGGTTAAAGAGACAGAGAGTGAGATCACGGTGAGGTTAAAGGGACAGTGAGTGAGATCACGGGGAGGTTAAAGGGGCAGGGAGTGAGATCACGGGGAGGTTAAAGGGATAAAGTGAGAGATCATGGGGAGTTTAAAGGGACAGAGAGTGAGATCACGGGAGGTAAAAGAGAGAGAGAGTTCACGGGGAGGTTAAAGGGACAGAGAGTGAGATCATGGGGAGGTTAAATGGACAGAGAGTGAGATCACGGTGAGGTTAAAGGGACAGTGAGTGAAATCACGGGGAGGTTAAAGGGACAAAGTGAGAGATCATGGGGAGTTAAAGGGAAAGAGAGTGAGATCTCGGGAGGATATAGAGAGAGAGAGTTCACGGGGAGGTTAAAGGGACAGAGAGTGATATCACGGGGAGGTTAAAGGGACGGAGATAGAGATCAGGGGAGAGATTAAAGGGACAGAGAGTTTGATGACGAGGAGTTTAAAGATACAGAGAGCGAGATCACCGGGAGGTTAAAGGGACAGCGAGTGAGATCACGGGGTGGTTAAAGGGACAGAGAGTGAGATCACGGGGAGGTTAAAGTGTCAGAGAGTGAGATCACGGGGAGGTTAATGGGACAAAGTGACAGATGACGGGGAGTTTAAAGGGACAGAGAGTGAGATCACGGGGAGGCTAAAGAGAAAGAGAGTGAGATCACGGGGATGTAAGTGGGAATGAGAGTGAGATCACGGGAAGGGTAAAGGGACAGAGAGTGAGATCACGGGGAGGTTAAAGGGACAGGGAGTGAAATGACTGAGAGGCTATTGCATTAGAGATTGAGATCACGGGGAGGCTAAAGGGACAGAGAGTGAGATCACGGGGAGGTTAAAGGGACAGAGAGTGAGAACACGGTGAGGTTAAAGGGACAGAGAGTGAGAACACGGTGAGGTTAAAGGTACAGAGAGTGATCACGAGGAGGTTAAGGGGACAGGGAATGAGATCACGGGGAGGTTAAAGGGCCAGGGAGTGAGATCACGGGTATGTTAAATGGACAGAGAGTGAGATCACGGGGAGTTTAAAGGGACAGAGAGTGAGATCACGGGGAGGTTAAAGGGACAGAGAGTGATCACGAGATGGTTAAGGGGACAGGGAGTGAGAACACGTGGAGGTTAAAGGGGGAGAGAGTGAGATCCCGGGGAGGTTAAACGGACAGAGAGTGAGATCACGGGGAGGTTAAACGGAAAGAGAGTGAGATCACGGTTACGTTAAAGGGAAAGAGAGTGAGATCATGGGGAGGTTAAAGGGACAGAGAGTGAGATCACAGTGAGGATAGGGGGACAGAGAGTTGAGATCACGGGGAGGTTAAATGGACAGAGACTGAGATCAAGTGGAGGTTTTAGGGACAGAGAGTGAGATCACAGGGAGGTTAAAGTGTCTGAGAGAGAGATCACGGTGAGGTTAAAGGGACAGGGAGTGAGATCAGGGGGAGGTTAATGGGACAAAGTGACAGATCACGGGGAGTTTAAAGGGACAGAGATTGAGATCACGGGTAGGCTAAAGAGATAGAGGGTGAGATCACGGCGAGGTTAAAGGGACAGAGAGTTAGATCACGGGGAGGTTAAAGGGGCAAAGTGAGAGATCATGGGGAGTTTTAAGGGACAGAGAGTGAGATCAGGGGAGGATAAAGAGAGAGAGAGTTCACGGGGAGGTTAAAGGGACAGAGAGTGAGATCACGGGGAGGTTACAGGGACACAGAGTGAGATCACGGGGTGGTTAAAGGGACAGGGAGTGAGATCACGGGGAAGTTAAAGGTGCAGAGAGTGAGATCACGGTGAGGTTAAAGGGACAGTGAGAGAGATCACGGGGAGGTTAAATGGGCAGGGAGTAGGATCACGGGGAGTTTAAAGGGACAAAGTGTGAGATCATGGGAAGTTTAAAGGGACAGAGAGTGAGATCATTCGAGGTTAAAGAGAGAGAGAGATCACGGGGAGGTTAACTGGTCAGAGAGTGAGATCACGGGGAGTTAAAGGGTCAGAGTGTGAGATCATGGGGAGTTAAAGGGACATGGAGTTAGATCACCGGGAAGTTAAAGAGACAGAGCGTGAGATTAAGGGGAGGTTAAAGGGACAGAGACTGAGATCACGGGGCGGTTAAAGGGACAGAGAGTGAGATTACGGAGAGTTTAAAGGGACAGAGAGTGAGATCATGGGCAGGTTAAAGGTACAGAGAGTGAGATCACGGGGAGGTTAAAGAGACAGTGAGTGATCACGAGGAGGTTAAGGGGACAGGGAGTGAGATCACTGGGAGGCTATTTAATTAGTGATTGAGATCACGGAGAGAATAAAGGGACAGAGAGTGAGATCACGGGGAGGTTAAAGGGACAGAGAGTGAGAACACGGGGAGGTTAAAGGGACAGAGAGTGAGATCATGTGGTGGTTAAAGGTACAGAGAGTGATCACGAAGAGGTTAAAGCGACAGAGAGTGAGATCACGGGGAGGTTAAAGGGAAAGAGAGTGAGATCACGGGGAGGTGAAAGGGACAGAGAGTGAGATCACGGGGAGGATAAAGGGGCAGAGAGTGAGATCACGGGGAGGTTAAAGGGGCAGAGGGTGAGATCACGGGGAGGATAAAGGGACAGAGAGTGAGATCACGGTAAGGTTGAAGGGACAGGGAGTGAGATCACGGGAGGTTAAAGAGAGAGAGAGTTCACGGGGAGGTTAAAGGGACAGCGAGTGAGATCACGGGGAGGTTAAAGGGACAGGGAGTGAGATCACGGGGAGGTTAAAGGGACAGTGAGTGAGATCACGGGGAGGTTAAACGGGCAATGTGAGAGATCATGGGGAGTTTAAAGGGACAGATAGTGAGATCACGGGAGGATAAAGAGAGAGTTCACTGGGAGGTTAAAGGGACACAGAGTGAGATCAGGTGCAGTTTAAAGGGATGGAAATTGAGATCAGGGGGAGATTAAAGGGACAGAGTGTGAGATCACGGTATGCTTAAAGGGACAGAGAGTGAGATGACGGGGAGGTTAAAGGGACAGAGAGTGAGATAATGGGGAGGTTAATGTGACTGAGAGAGAGATCAAGAGGACGTTAAGGGGATAGAGTGTGAGATCACGGGGAGGTTAAAGGGACAGAGAGAGATCAAGGGGACGTTAAAGGGACAGAGTGTGAAATCACGGGGAGGTTAATGGGGCTGAGTGTGAGATCACGGGGAGGTTAAAGGGACAGAGAGTGAGATTACAGGGAGGCTAAAGAGATAGAGAGTGAGATCTCGGGGAGGAAAAAGGGACAGAGATTGAGATCTCGTGGAGGTTAAATGGACAGAGAGTGATTACGAGGAAGTTAAAGGGACAGATAGTGAAATCACGGGGAGGTTAATGGGACAGAGAGAGAGATCAATGGAATTTAAAGGGGCAGAGAGTCACATCACGGGTAGGTTAAAGGGACAGAGAGTGAGATCACGGACAGGTTAAAGGAACAGAGAGTGAGATCACGGGTTGGTTAAAGGGACAGATAGTGATCACGTTGAAGTTAAAGGGACAGAGAGTGAGATCATGGGGAAGTAAAAGGGACAGAGAGTGAGATCACGGGGAGGTTAAAGGGTTAGAGAGTGAGATCACGGGGAGGTTAACGGGAATGAGAGTGAGATCATGGGGAGGTTAAAGGGACAGAGAGTGAGATTACGGCGATTTTAAAGGAACAGAGAGTGAGATAACAGAGCGGTTAAAGTGACGGTGAAAGAGATCACGGGGAGGTTAAATGGACAGAGAGTGAGACATCGGGGATGTTAAAGGGACAGAGAGTGAGACCACGGGGTTGTTAAAGGGACAGGGAGTGAGATCACGGCGATGTTAAAGGGACAGAGAGTGAAATCACGTCCACTTTAAAGGGACAGAGAGTGAGATCACGAGGATGTAAAAGGGACGGAGAGTGAGATCACGGGGAGGTTAAAGGGACAGAGAGTGAGATCACGGGGTGGTTAAAGGGACAGGGAGTGAGATCACGGGGATGTTAAAGGGACAGAGTGTAAGATCACGGGGAGGTTAAAGGGACAGAGTGTAAGATCACGGGGAGTTTAAATGGACAGAGAATGAGATCACGGGGAGGTTAAAGGGACAGAGAGTGAGATGACGGGGATGTTAAAGGGACAGAGAGTGAGATCACGGGGAGGTTAAAGGGACAGTGAGTGAGATCACGGGGAGATTAAAGGGACAGAGTGTGAGATCACGGTATGCTTAAAGGGACAGAGAGTGAGATGACGGGGAGGTTAAAGGGACAGAGAGTGAGATTACGGGGAAGTTAAAGGGACAGAAATTGAGATCGGGCACAGTTAAAGGGACAGAGTTTGCGATCAGGGACAGTGAAAAGGACAGAGAGTGAGATCGCGTGGACGTAAAATGGACAGATTGTGAGATTACGGGGAGGTTAAAGGGACAGAGAGCGAGATCACGGGCAGTTAAAGGGACGGAGAGTGAGATCAAGGGGAGGTTAAAGTGACAGAGTGTGAGATCACGGGACGGTTAAATGGACAGAGTGAAAGATCATAGGGAGGTTAAAGGGACAGAGAGTGAAAGCACGGGAGGGTTAAATGAACAGAGAGTGAGATCACGGGGAGGTTAAAGGGACAGGGAGTGAGATCACATAGAGGTTAAAGGGACAGAGATTGAGATCATGGTTAGGTTAACGGGTCAGTGCGTGAGATCACGGGGAGGTTAATGGGACAGAGAGTGAGATCACAGTGAGCTTAAAGGGACAGAGAGAGAGATCACGGGTAGGTTAAAGGGACAGAGTGTGAGATCACGGGGAGGTTAAAGGGACAAAGCGTGAGATCACGGGGAGGTAAAAGGGACAGAGAGTGAGATCGAGGGGAGCATAAAGGGACAGATTGCGATTAAGGGGAGGTTAAAGGGACAGAAAATGAGATTACGGGGATGTTACAGGGACAGAGAGTGAGATCACGGGGAGGTTAAAGGGACAGAGAGTGAGATCACGGGGAGGTTAAAGTGTCAGAGAGTGAGATCACGGTGAGGTTAAAGGGACAGAGAGTGAGATCACGGGGATGTTAGTGGGAATGAGAGTGAGATCACGGGGAGGTTAAAGGGACAGAGAGTGAGATCACTGGGAGGTTAAAGGGGCAGAGAGTGAGATCACGGGGATGTTAAAGGGACAGAGAGTGTGATCACGGTTAGGTTAAAGGGACAGTGTTTGAGATCACGGGGTGGTTAAAGGAACAGGGAGTGAGATCACGGGGATGTTAAAGGGACAGAGAGTGAGATCACGGTAAGGTTAAAGGGGCAGTGAGTGAGATCACGGGGAGGTTAAAGGGACAAAGTGAGAGATCATGGGGAGTTTAAAGGGACAGAGAGTGAGATCACAGGAGGTTAAAGAGAGAGAGAGTTCACGGGGAGGTTAAAGGGACAGAGAGTGAGATCACGGGGAGGTTACAGGGACACAGAGTGAGATCACGGGGTGGTTAAAGGGACAGGGAGTGAGATCACGGGGAAGTTAAAGGGACAGAGAGTGAGATCACGGTGAGGTTAAAGGGACAGTGAGTGAGATCACGTGGAGGTTTAATGGACAGAGAGAGATATCACGGGGAGGTTAAAGGGACCGAGAGTGAGATCACGGAGAGGATAAACGGGTAGAGAGTGAGATCACGGGGAGGTTAATGGGAAAGAGAGAGAGATCACGGGGAATTTAAAGGGGCAGAGAGTGAGATCACGGGGAGGATAAAGGGACAGAGAGTGAGATCACGGAGAGGTTAAAGGGGGAGGGAGTGAGATCACGG
This sequence comes from Cetorhinus maximus, assembly GCF_964194155.1. NCBI lineage: Eukaryota > Metazoa > Chordata > Chondrichthyes > Lamniformes > Cetorhinidae > Cetorhinus > Cetorhinus maximus. The sequence continues at coordinate 66,139 of NW_027597590.1, forward strand.
GGAGGTTAAAGTGATAAAGTGAGAGATCATAGGAAGTTTAAAGGGACAGAGAGAGAGATCACGGAGAGGTTAAAGGGACAGAGGGAGAGATCAAAGGAGGTTAAAGGGACAGAGAGTGAGATCACGGGGAGGATAAAGGGACAGAGAGTGAGATCACGGGGAGGTTAAAGGGACAGTGAGTGAGATCACGGGGAGATTAAAGGGACAGAGTGTGAGATCACGGTATGCTTAAAGGGACAGAGAGTGAGATGACGGGGAGGATAAAGGGACAGAGAGTGAGATCACGGAGAGGTTAAAGGGGCAGGGAGTGAGATCACGATGAGGTTAAAGGGACAGAGAGAGATCAAGGGGACGTTTAAGGGACAGAGTGTTAGATCACGGGGAGGATAAAGGGGCAGAGCGTGAGCTCACGGGGAGGTTATAGGGACAGAGAGTTTGATGATGGGGCGGTTAAAGAGACAGTGAATGAGATCACGGGGAGGTCAAAGGGACAAAGTGAGAGGTCAAGAGGAATTTAAAGGGGCAGAAAGTGCGATCATGGTGAGACTAAAGAGATAGAGAGTGAGATCAAAGGAGGTTAAAGGGACAGAGAGTGAGATCAAAGGCGGTTAAAGGGACAGAGAGTGAGATCACGGAGAGGTTAAAAGGGCAGGGAGTGAGATCACGGGGAGGTTAAAGGGACAGACAGTGAGATCACGGGGAGGTTAAAGGGACAGTGAGTGAGTTCGCAGGGAGGCTAAAGAGATAGAGATGAGATCACGGAGAGAATAAAGGGACAGAGAATGAGGTCACGGGGAGGTTAAAGGGACAGAGAGTGAGATCACGCACAGGATAAAGGGACAGTGAATGATAACGAGCTGGTTAAAGGGACAGATAATGAGATCAGGGGGAGGTTAATGGGACAGAGAGGGAGATCACGGGGAATTTAAATGGACAGAGAGTGAGATCACGGGGGGGTTAAAGGGACAGAGAGTGAGATCAAAGGAGGTTAAAGGGACAGAGAGTGTGATCGGGGCAGTTTAAAGGGACGGAGAGTGAGATCATGGGGAGGTTAAAGGTACAGAGAGTGATCATGGGGACGTTAAAGGGACAGAGAGTTAGATCATGGGGAATGTAAAAAGGAAAGAGAGTGACATCACGGGGAGTTTAAAGGACAGAGAGTGAGATCATAGGAATGTAATACGGACAGAGAGTGAGATCACGGGGTCGTTAAAGGGGCAGAGAGTGAGATCACGGGGATGTTAATGGGACAGAGAGTGAGATCACGGGGAGGTTAAAGGGACAGGGTGTGAGATAACGTGGATGTTAAAGGGACAGATAGTGAGATCACGGGGAGGTTAATGGGACAGAGAGTGAGATCACGGGGAGGTTAAAGGGACAGAGAGTGAGATCACGGGGAGGTTAAAGGGACAGAGAGGGAGATCACGAGAATGTTAAAGGGACAGAGAGAGAGATCATGGGGAGGTAAAATGTAAAGAGAGTGATCACGGGGAGGTTAGAGGGACAGAGAGTGAGATCATGGGGAGGTTAAAGGGACAGAGAGTGAGATCACGGGGAGGTTAAATGGACAGAGAATGAGATCACGGGGAGTTTAAAGGGACAGAGAGTGAGATAACAGAGCGGTTAAAGGTACAGAGAGTGAGATCACGGGGAGGTAAAGGGGACAGAGAGTGAGATCACGGGAAGGTTAAAGGGGCAGAGAGTGAGATCAATGGGAGATTAAAGGGACAGAAGGTTAGATCACGGGGAGGTTAAATGGACAGAGATTGAGATCACGAGGAGGTTAAAGGGACAGAGAGAGAGATCACGGGGAATTTAATGGGGCAGAGAGTGAGATCACAGAGAGTTAAAAGGAACAGAGAGTGAGATCACAGGGAGGTTAAGGGGCAGAGAGTGAGATCACGGAGAGGTTAATGGGGCAGAGAGTGCACTCACGGGGAGTTTAAACGGACAATGTGAGAGAACATGGGCAGTTTAAAGGGACAGAGAGTGAGATCACGGGAGGTTAAAGAGAGAGAGATCACGGAGAGGTTAAAGGGACAGAGAGTGAGATCAAAGGAGGTTAAAGGGACAGAGAGTGAGATCACGGGTACGTTAAAGGGACTGAGAGTGCGTTCAACGGGATGTAAAAGGGACAGAGAGTGAGATCACGGGGAGGTTAAAGGGACAGAGAGTGAGATCACGGGAAGGTTAAAGTGACAGAGAGTGATATAAAGGGGACGTTAAAGGGACAGAGAGTTAGGTCATGGGGAAGGTAAAAAGGACAGAGAGTGAGATCACGGGGAGGTTAAAGGGACAGAGAGTGAGATCACGGGGAGCTTAAAGGGAGAGAGAGTGAGATCACTTTGAGGTTAAACGGACAGAGAGTGAGATCACGGGGAGGTTAAAGGGACAGAGAGTGAGATCACGGGGATGTTAAATGGACAGAGAGTGCCATCACGGTGAGGTTAAAGGGACAGAGAGTGAGATCTCGGGGAGGTTAAAAGGACAGAGAATGAAATCACGGGGAGATTAAAGGGACAGAGAGTGAGATCAAAGGAGGTTAAAGGGACAGAGAGTGAGATCAGGGGCAGTTTAACCTGATGGAGATGAGATCAGGGGTTGGATAAAGTGACAGAGAGTGAGATCACGGGGAGGCTAAAGAGATAGAGAGTGAGATCACGGAGAGGATAAAGGGACAAAGAGTGAGATCACGGGAAGTTTAAAGGGTCAGAGTTGAGATCATGGAGAGGATAAAGGGACAGAGAGTGAGATCACGGGAAGGTTGAAGGGACAGAGAGTGAGATCACGGGGAGGTTAAAGGGACAGAGAGTGAGATCACGGGGAGGTTAAAGAGATAGAGAGTGAGATCACGGAGAGGATAAAGGGACAAAGAGTGAGATCACGGGAAGTTTAAAGGGTCAGAGAGTGAGGTCATGGAGAGGATAAAGGGACAGAGAGTGAGATCACGGGGAGGTTAAAGGGACAGTGAGTGATCACGAGGAGATTAAAGGTACAGAGAGTGAGATCACGTGGTGGTTAAATGGACAGAGATTGAGATCACGAGGAGGTTTAAGGGACAGAGAGAGAGATCACGGGGAATTTAATGGGGCAGAGGGTGAGATCACGGGGAGGTTAAAGGGACAGAGAGTGAGATCACGGGGATGTAAAACGGACAGAGAGTGAGATCACGGGGAGGTTAAAGGGAGAGAGAGTGAGATCACGGGGAGGTTAAAGAGACAGAGAGTGAGATCACGGGGAGATTAAAGGGACAGAGAGTGAGATCACAGGGATGTAAAACGGACAGAGAGTGAGATCACGGGGAGTTTAAAGGGACAGAGAGTGAGATCACGGGGTTTTTAAACGAACAGAGAGTTAGATCACGGGGAAGTTAAAGGTGCAGAGAGTGGGATTACGGGGAGGTTAAAGGGCAGAGAGTGAGATCACGGAGTTTAAAGGGACAGACAGTGAGATCACAGGGAGGTAAAAGGGACCGAGTGCTGGATCACGTGGAGTTAAAGGGACAGAGAGTGAGATCAGTGACAGTTAAAGGGACAGAGATTGAGATCAGGGACAATTAATGGGACAGAGATTGAGATCAGGGAGAGTTAAAGGGACAAAGATTGAGATCAGGGACACCAAAAAGGACAGAGAGAGATCATGTACTATTAAATGGACAGAGAGTGAGATCACGGAGAAGTTTAAGGGACAGTGAATGAGTTCACTGGGATCTTAAAGGGACAGAGAATGATAGCACGGGGAAGTTAAAGTGACAGAGAGTGAGATCACGGGAAGTTTAAAGGGACAGAGAGTGAGTTCACGGGGAGGTTAAAGGGACAGAGAGTGAGATTACTGAGAGGTTAAAGTTACAGAGAGTGAGATCACGGGGAGGTTAAAGGGACAGTGAGTGAAATCACGGGGAGGTTAATGGGACAGAGAGTGAGATGAAGGGGAGGTTAAAGGGTCAGAGAGCAGATCACGGGGAGGTTAAAGGGGCAGAGTGTGAGATCACGCGAAGTTTAAAGGGACTGAGAGTGAGATCAGCGGGACAGTTGAAGGAACAGAGAATGAGATCAGGGAAAGTTAAATGGACTGAGAGGGAGATCAGGGACTGTTAAAGGGACAGAGATTGAGATCATGGACTGTAAAAGGGACAGAGAGTGAAATCAGGAGGACTGTTAAAGGGACAAAGAGTGAAATCAGGGCCAGCTAAAGGTACAGAGAGAGATCAGGGACTATTAAAGTGACAGGGAGTGAGATCAGGGGGAATTAAACGGACAGAGAGTGAGATCACAAGGAGTGTTATAGGGACAGATAGTGATTTCACGGGGCGGTTAAAGGGACAAAGAGTGAGATCACGCTGAGGTTAACGGGACAGAGAATGAGATCACGAGGAGTTTAAAGGGACAGAGATTGAGATCACAGGGAGGTTAAAGGTACAGAGAGTGAGATCAAGGGGAGGTTAAAGGGACAGAATGAGATCACGGGGAGGGTAACGGGACAGAGTGTCAGTTCACGGGGGTGTTAAAGGGACAGAGAGTGAGACCACGGAGAGGTTTAAGGGACTGAGAGTGAGATCAGGGGGACAGTTAATGGAACAGAGAGTGAGATCACGGGGAGTTTAAAGGGGCCGAGAGTGAGATCACAGAGAAGTTAAAGGGACAGAGAGTGAGACCAGAGACAGTTAAAGGGACAGAGAGTGAGATCAGGGACAGTTGAAGGGACCGAGAGGGAGATCAGGGACAGTTAAAGGGACAGAGATTGAGATCAGGGACTGTTAAAGGGATAGAGATTGAGATCATGGACTGTTAAAGGTACAGAGATTGAGTTTAGGGACAGTTAAAGGGACAAATGTGAGATCAGGGACAGAAAAAATGACAGAGATTGAGATCAGGGGGACAGTTAAAGGGACAGAGAGTGAGATCAGGGGGTCAGTTAAGGGCAAAGAGAGTGAGATCAAGAGGACAGTTAAAGGGACAGAGAATGAGATCAGGGGGTCAGTTAAAGGAAAAGAGAGTGAGATCGGGGGACAGTTAAAGGGATGGAGAGTGAGTTCACGGGGTGTTTAAAGGTACAGCGAGCGAGATCACGGGGAAGTTAAAGGGACAGAGAGTGAGATCACGGGGAGGTTAAAGATCAGAGAGTAAGATAACGGGGAGGTTAAAGGGACAGAGAGTGAGATCACGGGGTGTTTAAAGCGACAGAGAGTGAGATCATGGGGAGGTTAAAGGGACGGAGAGGGAGATCACGGGGAGGTTAAAGGGACAGACAGTGAGATCACGGGGAGGATAAAGGGACAGAGAGTGAGATCAGGGGGAGGTTAAAGGGACAGAGGGAGATTACGGAGAGGTTAAAGGGACAGAGAGTGAGATCACGGGGAGGATAAAGGAACAGAGATTGAGATCAGGGACAGTTAAAGGGACAGAGATTGAGATCAGGGACAGGTAATGGGAGAGAGATTGAGATCAGGGACAGTTAAAGGGACAAAGATTGAGATCAGGGACAGCTAAAGGGACAGAGAGAGATCATTGACTATTAAATGGACAGAGAGTGAGATCATGGGGAGGCTAAAGGGACAGAGAGTGAGATCACAGGGAGGTTAAAGGGAGAGAGAGTGAGATCAAGGGTAGTTTGAAGGGACAGAGAATGAGATCACAGGGAGGTTAAAGGGACAGAGAATGAGAGCACGGGGAAGTTAAAGTGACAGAGAGTGAGATCACGGTCACATTAAAGGGACAGAGAGTGAGATCACGGGGAGGTTAAAGGGACGGAGAGTGAGATCACGGGGAGTTTAAAGGGACTGAGAGTGAGATCACGGGGAGTTTAAAGGGACTGAGAGTGAGATCACGGGGAGGTTATCCGGACAGACAGAGAGATCACGAAGTGCTTAAAGTGACAGACAGTGAGATCACGGGGAAGTTAAAGATCAGAGAGTGAGATAACGGGGAGGTTAAAGGGACAGAGAGTGAGATCACGGGGTGTTTAAAGCGACAGAGAGTGAGATCACGGGGAGGTTAAAGGGACAGACAGTGAGATCAGGGAGTTTATAGGGACAGAGAGTGAGATTACGGGGAATCTAAAGGGACAGAGAGTGAGAACACGGGGAGGTTATAGGGACAGATAGTGTGATCACGATGAGATTAAAGGGACAGAGTGTGGGATCACGTGGACGTTAAAGGGACAGCGATGAGATCACGGAAATGTTAAAGGGACAGTGAGTGAGATCACGGGGAGTTTAAAGGGACAGAGAATGAGAGCACGGGGAAGTTAAAGGGACAGAGAGTGAGATCAAGGGGAGGTTAAAGGGACAGAGAGAGATTACGGGGAGGTTAAAGGGACAGAGAGTGAGATCACGGGGAGTTTAAAGGTACAGAGCGTAAGATCAGAGGGAGGATGAAGGTACAGAGAGTGAGAACACGGGGAAGTTAAAGGGACAGAGAGTCAGATCACGGGGAGGTTAAAGGTACAGTGTGAGATCGCGGGGAGGTTAAAGGGACAGAGAGTGAGATCATGGGGAGGTTAAAGGGACAGAGATTGAGATCACAGGGAGGTTAAAGGGAGAGAGACTGAGATCACGGGGAGGATAAAGGGTCTGATAGTGAGATCACGGGGAGGTTAAAGGGACAGAGAGTGAGATTACGGAGAGGTTAAAGGGAGAGAGAGTGAGATCACGGGGAGGTTAAAGGGACAGTGATTGAGATCACAGGGAGGTTAAAGGGACAGAGAATGAGATCATGGGGAGGTTAAAGGGACAGAGAGTGAGGTTACGGAGAGGTTAAAGGGACAGAGAGTGAGATCACTGCGAGTTTAAAGGGACAGAGAGTGAGATCACGGGGAGGTTAAAGGGACAGTGATTGAGATCACAGGGAGGTTAAAGGGACCGAGTGAGATCACGGGGAGGTTAATGGGTCAGAGAGTGAGATCACGGGGTGGTTAAAAGGACAGAGACTGAGATCACGGGAAGGTAAAAGGTACAGAGAATGAGAAGACGGAGGTTAAAGGGACAGAGAATGAGATCATGGGGAGGTTAAAGGGACAGAGAGTGAGATCACGGGGAGGTTAAAGGGATAGAGAGTGAAATCATGCGGAGGTTAAAGGGGCAGTGTGCGAGATCACGGGGAGGTTAAAGTGACTGTGACTGAGATCAAGGAAAGGTAAAAGGGACAGAGAACGAGAACACGGAGAGGTTAAATGGACAGGGAATGAGTTCACGGGGAGCTTAAAGGGACAGAGAATGAGAGGACGGGGAGGTTAAAAGGCCTGAGAGTGACATCATGGGCACGTTAAAGGGACAGAGAGAGATTACGGGGAAGCGAAAGGGAAAGAGAGTGAGAACACGGGGAGGTTAAAGGGACAGATAGTGAGATCACGATGAGGTTAAAGGAACAGAGTGCGGGATCAGGTGGATGTTAAAGGGAGAGACAGTGAGATCACGAGGAGGATAAAGGGACAGAGTGCGGGATCACATGGACGTTAAAGGGACAGCGAGTGAGATCACGGGAATGTTAAAGGGACAGTGAAAGAGATCACGGGGAGGTTAAACGGACAGAGAGTGAGATCACGGGGAGGTTAAACGGACAGAGAGTGAGATCACGAGGAGGTTAAATGGACAGTGAATGATTT
>NW_027597591.1:0-30000 GCF_964194155.1 Cetorhinus maximus
TGCACATTCGCTGATCTCTCTCTCTCCCTCTCAATGCTCAGTTGTTGTATTTGTTGTTGCTGTTGACATTCCCCTGATCTCTCTCTCTCTCTCTCTCAATGATCAGTTGTTGTATTTATTGTTGTTGTGGACATTCCCCTGATCTCTCTCTCTCTCTCTCTCGATGCTCAGTTGTTGTATTTGTTGTTGTGGACATTCCCCTGATCTCTCTCTCTCTCTCTCTCGAATCCAGTTGTTGTATTTGTTGTTGTTGTGGACATTCCCCTGATCTCTCTCTCTCTCTCTCTCTCTCTCTCAAGGCTCAGTTGTTGTATTTGTTGTTGTTGTGGACATCCCCTGATCTCTCTCTCTCTCTCTCTCTCTCAATGCTCAGTTGTTGTATTTGTTGTTTTTGTGCACATTCCCCTGATCTCTCTCTCTCTCTCTCTCAATGCTCAGTTGTTGTATTTGTTGTTGTTGTGGACAATCCCCTGATCTCTCTCTCTCTCTCTCTCTCAATGCTCAGTTGTTGTATTTGTTGTTTTTGTGCACATTCGCCTGATCTCTCTCTCTCTCTCTCTCTCTCAATGCTCAGTTGTTGTATTTGTTGTTGTTGTGGACATCCCCTGATCTCTCTCTCTCTCTCTAAGGCTCAGTTGTTGTATTTGTTGTTTTTGTGCACATTCCCCTGATCTCTCTCTCTCTCTCTCTCTCAATGCTCAGTTGTTGTATTTGTTGTTGTTGTGGACATCCCCTGTTCTCTTCTCTCTCTCTCTCTCTCAATGCTCAGTTGTTGTATTTGTTGATGTTGTGGACTCCCCTGATCTCTCTCTCTCTCTCTCTCTCTCAATGCTCAGTTGCTGTATTTGTTGTTTTTGTGCACTTTCCCCTGATCTCTCTCTCTCTCTCTCTCTCAATGCTCAGTTGTTGTATTTGTTGTTTTTGTGCACATTCCCCTGATCTCTCTCTCTCTCTCTCTCTCTCAATGATCAGTTGTTGTATTTGTTGTTGTTGTGGCCATTCCCCTGATCTCTCTCTCTCTCTCTCTCTCTCAATGCTCAGTTGTTGTATTTGCTGTGGTTGTGGACATTCCCCAGATCTCTCTCTCTCTCTCTCTCTCAATACTCAGTTGTTGTATTTGTTGTTGTTGTGGACATTCCCCAGATCTCTCTCTCTCTCTCTCTCTCAATACTCAGTTGTTGTATTTGTTGTTGTTGTGGCCATTCCCCTGATCTCTCTCTCTCTCTCTCTCTCTCAATGCTCAGTTGTTGTATTTGCTGTGGTTGTGGACATTCCCCAGATCTCTCTCTCTCTCTCTCTCTCAATACTCAGTTGTTGTATTTGTTGTTGTTGTGGACATTCCCCTGATCTCTCTTTCTCTCTCACTCTCTCTCAATGCTCAGTTGTTGTGTTTGTTGTTGTTGTGGACATTCCCCTGATATCTCTCTCTCTCTCTCTCAATGCTCAGTTGATGTATTTGTTGTTGTTGTGGACATTCCCCTGATCTCTCTCTCTCTCTCTCTCTCAATGCTCAGTTGTTGTATTTGTTGTTGTTGTGGTCATTCCCCTGATCTCTCTCTCTCTCTCTCTCTCAATGCTCAGTTGTTGTATTTGTTGTTGTTGTGGACATTCCCCTGATCTCTCTCTCTCTCTCTCTCAATGTTCAGTTGTTGTATTTGTTGTTGTTGTGGACATTCCCCTGATCTCTCTCTCTCTCTCTCTCGCTCTCTCTATCAATGCTCAATTGTTTTTGTTTGTTGATGTTGTGGACATTCCCCTGATCTCTCTCTCTCTCTCTCTCTCTCTCTCAATGATCAGTTGTTGTATTTGTTGTTGTTGTGGACATTCCCCTGATCTCTCTCTCTCTCTCTCTCTCTCTCCCAATGATCAGTTGTTGTATTTGTTGTTGTTGTGGACATTCCCCTGATCTCTCTCTCTCTCTCTCTCTCTCTCAATGATCAGTTGTTGTATTTGTTGTTGTTGTGGACATTCCCCTGATCTCTCTCTCTCTCTCTCTCTCTCAATGATCAGTTGTTGTATTTGTTGTTGTTGTGGAAATTCCCCTGATCTCTCTCTCTCTCTCTCTCTCTCAATGCTCAGTTGTTGTATTTGTTGTTGTTGTGGACATTCCCCTGATCTCTCTCTCTCTCTCTCTCAATGCTCAGTTGTTGTATTTGTTGTTTTTGTGCACATTCCCCTGATCTCTCTCTCTCTCTCTCTCTCAATGCTCAGTTGTTGTATTTGTTGTTGTTGTGGACATTCCCCTGATCTCTCTCTCTCTCTCTCTCAATGCTCAGCTGTTGTATTTGTTGTTTTTGTGCACATTCCCCTGATCTCTCTCTCTCTCTCTCTCTCTCAATGCTCAGTTGTTGTATTTGTTGTTGTTGTGGACATCCCCTGATCTCTCTCTCTCTCTCTAAGTGCTCAGTTGTTGTATTTGTTGTTTTTGTGCACATTCCCCTGATCTCTCTCTCTCTCTCTCTCTCAATGCTCAGTTGTTGTATTTGTTGTTGTTGTGGACATCCCCTGTTCTCTCTCTCTCTCTCTCTCTCTCAATGCTCAGTTGTTGTATTTGTTGTTTATGTGCACTTTCCCCTGATCTCACTCTCTCTCTCTCTCTCTCAATGCTCAGTTGTTGTATTTGTTGTTTTTGTGCACATTCCCCTGATCTCTCTCTCTCTCTCTCAGTGATCAGTTGTTGTATTTGTTGTTGTTGTGGCCATTCCCCTTATCTCTCTCTCTCTCTCTATCTCTCAATGCTCAGTTGTTGTATTTGTTGTTGTTGTGAACATTCCCCTGATCTCTCTCTCTCTCTCTCTCAATGCTGAGTTGTTGTATTTGTTCTTGTTGTTGTGGACATTCCCCTGATCTCTCTATCTCTCTCTCTCTCAATGCTCAGTAGTTGTATTTGTTGTTGTTGTGGACATTCCCCTGATCTCTCTCTCTCTCTCTCTCTCTCTCTCTCAATGCACAGTTGTTGTATTTGTTGTTGTTGTCGACATTTCCTGATCTCTCTCTCTCTCACTCAATGTTCAGTTGTCGTATTTGTTGTTGTTGTGGACATTCCCCTGATCTCTCTCTCTCTCTCTCTCAATGCTCAGTTGATGTATTTGTTGTTGTTGTGGACATTCCCCTGATCTCTCTCTCTCTCTTTCTCTCTCTCAATGCTCAGTTGTTGTATTTGTTGTGGTTGTGGACATTCCCCTGATCTCTCTCTCTCTCTCTCTCTCTCAATGCTCAGTTGTTGTATTTGTTCTTGTTTTGGACTTTCCCCTGATCTCTCTCTCTCTCTCTCTCTTAATGCTCAGTTGTTGTATTTGTTGTTGTTGTGGACATTCCCCTGATCTCTCTCTCTCTCTCTCTCTCAATGCTCAGTTGTTGTATTTGTTGTGGTTGTGGATATTCCACTGATCTCTCTCTCTCTCTCTCTCTCTCAATGCTCTGTTGTTGTACTTGTTGTTGTTGTGGACATTCCCCTGATCTCTCCCTATCTCTCTCTCAAGGCTCAGTTGATGTATTTGTTGTTGTTGACATTCCCCTGATCTTTCTCTCTCTCTCTCTCTCTCAATGCTCAGTTGTTGTATTTGTTGTTGTTGTGGTCATTCCCCTGATCTCTCTCTCTCTCTCTCTCAATGCTCAGTTGTTGTATTTGTTGTTGTTGTGGACATTCCCCTGATCTCTCTCTCTCTCTCTCTCAATGCTCAGTTGTTGTATTTGTTGTTGTTGTGGACATTCCCCTGATCTCTCTCTCTCTCTCTCTCTCTCAATGCTCAGTTGTTGTATTTGTTGTTGTTGTGGACATTCCCCTGATCTCTCTCTCTCTCTCTCTCTCAATGCTCAGTTGTTGTATTTGATGTTGTTGTGCACATTCCCCTGATCTCTCTCTCTCTCTCTCTCAATGCTCAGTTGTTGTATTTGTTTTTGTTGTGGACATTCCCCTGATCTCTCTCTCTCTCTCTCTCTCTCAATGATCTGTTGTTGTATTTGTTGTTGTTGTGCACATTCCCCTGATCTCTCTCTCTCTCTCTCTCTCAATGCTCAGTTGTTGTATTTGTTGTTGTTGTGGACATTCCTCTGATCTCTCTCTCTCTCTCTCTCTCTAAATGCTCAGTTGTTGTATTTGTTGTTGTTGTGGACATTCCCCTGATCTCTCTCTCTCTCTCTCTCAATGATCAGTTGTTGTATTTGTTGTTGTTGTGGACATTCCCCTGATCTCTCTCTCTCTCAATGCTCAGTTGTTATACTTGTTGTTGTTGTGGCCATTCCCCTGATCTCTCTCTCTCCCTCTCTCTCTCTCTCTCTCAATGCTCAGTTGTTGTATTTGTTGTTGTTGTGTCATTGCCCTGATCTCTCTCTCTCTCTCTCTCAATGCTCAGTTGTTGTATTTGTTGTTGTTGTGGACATTCCCCTGATCTCTCTCTCTCTCTCTCTCAATGCTCAGTTGTTGTATTTGTTGTTGTTGTGGACATTCCCCTGATCTCTCTCTCTCTCTCTATCAATGCTCAGTTGTTGTATTTGTTGTTGTTGTGCACATTCGCTGATCTCTCTCTCTCCCTCTCAATGCTCAGTTGTTGTATTTGTTGTTGCTGTTGACATTCCCCTGATCTCTCTCTCTCTCTCTCTCTCTCTCAATGATCAGTTGTTGTATTTATTGTTGTTGTGGACATTCCCCTGATCTCTCTCTCTCTCTCTCTCGATGCTCAGTTGTTGTATTTGTTGTTGTGGACATTCCCCTGATCTCTCTCTCTCTCTCACTCGAATCCCAGTTGTTGTATTTGTTGTTGTTGTGCACATTCCCCTGATCTCTCTCTCTCTCTCTCTCTCTCAATGATCAGTTGTTGTATTTGTTGTTGTTGTGGCCATTCCCCTGATCTCTCTCTCTCTCTCTCTCTCTCAATGCTCAGTTGTTGTATTTGCTGTGGTTGTGGACATTCCCCAGATCTCTCTCTCTCTCTCTCTCTCAATACTCAGTTGTTGTATTTGTTGTTGTTGTGGACATTCCCCTGATCTCTCTTTCTCTCTCACTCTCTCTCAATGCTCAGTTGTTGTGTTTGTTGTTGTTGTGGACATTCCCCTGATATCTCTCTCTCTCTCTCTCAATGCTCAGTTGATGTATTTGTTGTTGTTGTGGACATTCCCCTGATCTCTCTCTCTCTCTCTCTCTCAATGCTCAGTTGTTGTATTTGTTGTTGTTGTGGTCATTCCCCTGATCTCTCTCTCTCTCTCTCTCTCAATGCTCAGTTGTTGTATTTGTTGTTGTTGTGGACATTCCCCTGATCTCTCTCTCTCTCTCTCTCAATGTTCAGTTGTTGTATTTGTTGTTGTTGTGGACATTCCCCTGATCTCTCTCTCTCTCTCTCTCGCTCTCTCTATCAATGCTCAATTGTTTTTGTTTGTTGATGTTGTGGACATTCCCCTGATCTCTCTCTCTCTCTCTCTCTCTCTCTCAATGATCAGTTGTTGTATTTGTTGTTGTTGTGGACATTCCCCTGATCTCTCTCTCTCTCTCTCTCTCTCTCCCAATGATCAGTTGTTGTATTTGTTGTTGTTGTGGACATTCCCCTGATCTCTCTCTCTCTCTCTCTCTCTCTCTCAATGATCAGTTGTTGTATTTGTTGTTGTTGTGGACATTCCCCTGATCTCTCTCTCTCTCTCTCTCTCTCAATGATCAGTTGTTGTATTTGTTGTTGTTGTGGAAATTCCCCTGATCTCTCTCTCTCTCTCTCTCTCTCAATGCTCAGTTGTTGTATTTGTTGTTGTTGTGGACATTCCCCTGATCTCTCTCTCTCTCTCTCTCAATGCTCAGTTGTTGTATTTGTTGTTTTTGTGCACATTCCCCTGATCTCTCTCTCTCTCTCTCTCTCAATGCTCAGTTGTTGTATTTGTTGTTGTTGTGGACATTCCCCTGATCTCTCTCTCTCTCTCTCTCAATGCTCAGCTGTTGTATTTGTTGTTTTTGTGCACATTCCCCTGATCTCTCTCTCTCTCTCTCTCTCTCAATGCTCAGTTGTTGTATTTGTTGTTGTTGTGGACATCCCCTGATCTCTCTCTCTCTCTCTAAGTGCTCAGTTGTTGTATTTGTTGTTTTTGTGCACATTCCCCTGATCTCTCTCTCTCTCTCTCTCTCAATGCTCAGTTGTTGTATTTGTTGTTGTTGTGGACATCCCCTGTTCTCTCTCTCTCTCTCTCTCTCTCAATGCTCAGTTGTTGTATTTGTTGTTTATGTGCACTTTCCCCTGATCTCACTCTCTCTCTCTCTCTCTCAATGCTCAGTTGTTGTATTTGTTGTTTTTGTGCACATTCCCCTGATCTCTCTCTCTCTCTCTCAGTGATCAGTTGTTGTATTTGTTGTTGTTGTGGCCATTCCCCTTATCTCTCTCTCTCTCTCTATCTCTCAATGCTCAGTTGTTGTATTTGTTGTTGTTGTGAACATTCCCCTGATCTCTCTCTCTCTCTCTCTCAATGCTGAGTTGTTGTATTTGTTCTTGTTGTTGTGGACATTCCCCTGATCTCTCTATCTCTCTCTCTCTCAATGCTCAGTAGTTGTATTTGTTGTTGTTGTGGACATTCCCCTGATCTCTCTCTCTCTCTCTCTCTCTCTCTCTCAATGCACAGTTGTTGTATTTGTTGTTGTTGTCGACATTTCCTGATCTCTCTCTCTCTCACTCAATGTTCAGTTGTCGTATTTGTTGTTGTTGTGGACATTCCCCTGATCTCTCTCTCTCTCTCTCTCAATGCTCAGTTGATGTATTTGTTGTTGTTGTGGACATTCCCCTGATCTCTCTCTCTCTCTTTCTCTCTCTCAATGCTCAGTTGTTGTATTTGTTGTGGTTGTGGACATTCCCCTGATCTCTCTCTCTCTCTCTCTCTCTCAATGCTCAGTTGTTGTATTTGTTCTTGTTGTGGACTTTCCCCTGATCTCTCTCTCTCTCTCTCTCTTAATGCTCAGTTGTTGTATTTGTTGTTGTTGTGGACATTCCCCTGATCTCTCTCTCTCTCTCTCTCTCAATGCTCAGTTGTTGTATTTGTTGTGGTTGTGGATATTCCCCTGATCTCTCTCTCTCTCTCTCTCTCTCAATGCTCTGTTGTTGTACTTGTTGTTGTTGTGGACATTCCCCTGATCTCTCCCTATCTCTCTCTCAAGGCTCAGTTGATGTATTTGTTGTTGTTGACATTCCCCTGATCTTTCTCTCTCTCTCTCTCTCTCAATGCTCAGTTGTTGTATTTGTTGTTGTTGTGGTCATTCCCCTGATCTCTCTCTCTCTCTCTCTCAATGCTCAGTTGTTGTATTTGTTGTTGTTGTGGACATTCCCCTGATCTCTCTCTCTCTCTCTCTCAATGCTCAGTTGTTGTATTTGTTGTTGTTGTGGACATTCCCCTGATCTCTCTCTCTCTCTCTCTCTCTCAATGCTCAGTTGTTGTATTTGTTGTTGTTGTGGACATTCCCCTGATCTCTCTCTCTCTCTCTCTCTCAATGCTCAGTTGTTGTATTTGATGTTGTTGTGCACATTCCCCTGATCTCTCTCTCTCTCTCTCTCAATGCTCAGTTGTTGTATTTGTTTTTGTTGTGGACATTCCCCTGATCTCTCTCTCTCTCTCTCTCTCTCAATGATCTGTTGTTGTATTTGTTGTTGTTGTGCACATTCCCCTGATCTCTCTCTCTCTCTCTCTCTCAATGCTCAGTTGTTGTATTTGTTGTTGTTGTGGACATTCCTCTGATCTCTCTCTCTCTCTCTCTCTCTAAATGCTCAGTTGTTGTATTTGTTGTTGTTGTGGACATTCCCCTGATCTCTCTCTCTCTCTCTCTCAATGATCAGTTGTTGTATTTGTTGTTGTTGTGGACATTCCCCTGATCTCTCTCTCTCTCTCTCTCAATGCTCAGTTGTTATACTTGTTGTTGTTGTGGCCATTCCCCTGATCTCTCTCTCTCCCTCTCTCTCTCTCTCTCTCAATGCTCAGTTGTTGTATTTGTTGTTGTTGTGTCATTGCCCTGATCTCTCTCTCTCTCTCTCTCAATGCTCAGTTGTTGTATTTGTTGTTGTTGTGGACATTCCCCTGATCTCTCTCTCTCTCTCTCTCAATGCTCAGTTGTTGTATTTGTTGTTGTTGTGGACATTCCCCTGATCTCTCTCTCTCTCTCTATCAATGCTCAGTTGTTGTATTTGTTGTTGTTGTGCACATTCGCTGATCTCTCTCTCTCCCTCTCAATGCTCAGTTGTTGTATTTGTTGTTGCTGTTGACATTCCCCTGATCTCTCTCTCTCTCTCTCTCTCAATGATCAGTTGTTGTATTTATTGTTGTTGTGGACATTCCCCTGATCTCTCTCTCTCTCTCTCTCGATGCTCAGTTGTTGTATTTGTTGTTGTGGACATTCCCCTGATCTCTCTCTCTCTCTCTCTCGAATCCCAGTTGTTGTATTTGTTGTTGTTGTGGACATTCCCCTGATCTCTCTCTCTCTCTCTCTCTCAAGGCTCAGTTGTTGTATTTGTTGTTGTTGTGGACATCCCCTGATCTCTCTCTCTCTCTCTCTCTCTCAATGCTCAGTTGTTGTATTTGTTGTTTTTGTGCACATTCCCCTGATCTCTCTCTCTCTCTCTCTCAATGCTCAGTTGTTGTATTTGTTGTTGTTGTGGACAATCCCCTGATCTCTCTCTCTCTCTCTCTCTCAATGCTCAGTTGTTGTATTTGTTGTTTTTGTGCACATTCGCCTGATCTCTCTCTCTCTCTCTCTCTCAATGCTCAGTTGTTGTTACTGTTGTTGTTGTGGACATCCCCTGATCTCTCTCTCTCTCTCTCTCAATGCTCAGTTGTTGTATTTGTTGTTTTTGTGCACATTCCCCTGATCTCTCTCTCTCTCTCTCTCTCAATGCTCAGTTGTTGTATTTGTTGATGTTGTGGACTCCCCTGATCTCTCTCTCTCTCTCTCTCTCTCAATGCTCAGTTGCTGTATTTGTTGTTGTTGTGGACAATCCCCTGATCTCTCTCTCTCTCTCTCTCTCAATGCTCAGTTGTTGTATTTGTTGTTTTTGTGCACATTCGCCTGATCTCTCTCTCTCTCTCTCTCTCAATGCTCAGTTGTTGTTACTGTTGTTGTTGTGGACATCCCCTGATCTCTCTCTCTCTCTCTCTCAATGCTCAGTTGTTGTATTTGTTGTTTTTGTGCACATTCCCCTGATCTCTCTCTCTCTCTCTCTCTCTCAATGATCAGTTGTTGTATTTGTTGTTGTTGTGGCCATTCCCCTGATCTCTCTCTCTCTCTCTCTCAATGCTCAGTTGTTGTATTTGTTGTTGTTGTGGACATTCCCCTGATCTCTCTCTCTCTCTCTCTCAATGCTCAGTTGTTGTATTTGTTGTTGTTGTGGACATTCCCCTGATCTCTCTCTCTCTCTCTCTCTCTCAATGCTCAGTTGTTGTATTTGTTGTTGTTGTGGACATTCCCCTGATCTCTCTCTCTCTCTCTCTCTCAATGCTCAGTTGTTGTATTTGATGTTGTTGTGCACATTCCCCTGATCTCTCTCTCTCTCTCTCTCAATGCTCAGTTGTTGTATTTGTTTTTGTTGTGGACATTCCCCTGATCTCTCTCTCTCTCTCTCTCTCTCAATGATCTGTTGTTGTATTTGTTGTTGTTGTGCCCATTCCCCTGATCTCTCTCTCTCTCTCTCTCTCAATGCTCAGTTGTTGTATTTGTTGTTGTTGTGGACATTCCTCTGATCTCTCTCTCTCTCTCTCTCTCTAAATGCTCAGTTGTTGTATTTGTTGTTGTTGTGGACATTCCCCTGATCTCTCTCTCTCTCTCTCTCAATGATCAGTTGTTGTATTTGTTGTTGTTGTGGACATTCCCCTGATCTCTCTCTCTCTCTCTCTCAATGCTCAGTTGTTATACTTGTTGTTGTTGTGGCCATTCCCCTGATCTCTCTCTCTCCCTCTCTCTCTCTCTCTCTCAATGCTCAGTTGTTGTATTTGATGTTGTTGTGTCATTGCCCTGATCTCTCTCTCTCTCTCTCTCAATGCTCAGTTGTTGTATTTGTTGTTGTTGTGGACATTCCCCTGATCTCTCTCTCTCTCTCTCTCAATGCTCAGTTGTTGTATTTGTTGTTGTTGTGGACATTCCCCTGATCTCTCTCTCTCTCTCTATCAATGCTCAGTTGTTGTATTTGTTGTTGTTGTGCACAATCGCTGATCTCTCTCTCTCCCTCTCAATGCTCAGTTGTTGTATTTGTTGTTGCTGTTGACATTCCCCTGATCTCTCTCTCTCTCTCTCTCTCAATGATCAGTTGTTGTATTTATTGTTGTTGTGGACATTCCCCTGATCTCTCTCTCTCTCTCTCTCGATGCTCAGTTGTTGTATTTGTTGTTGTGGACATTCCCCTGATCTCTCTCTCTCTCTCTCTCGAATCCCAGTTGTTGTATTTGTTGTTGTTGTGGACATTCCCCTGATCTCTCTCTCTCTCTCTCTCTCTCTCTCAAGGCTCAGTTGTTGTATTTGTTGTTGTTGTGGACATCCCCTGATCTCTCTCTCTCTCTCTCTCTCTCAATGCTCAGTTGTTGTATTTGTTGTTTTTGTGCACATTCCCCTGATCTCTCTCTCTCTCTCTCTCAATGCTCAGTTGTTGTATTTGTTGTTGTTGTGGACAATCCCCTGATCTCTCTCTCTCTCTCTCTCTCAATGCTCAGTTGTTGTATTTGTTGTTTTTGTGCACATTCGCCTGATCTCTCTCTCTCTCTCTCTCTCAATGCTCAGTTGTTGTTACTGTTGTTGTTGTGGACATCCCCTGATCTCTCTCTCTCTCTCTCTCAATGCTCAGTTGTTGTATTTGTTGTTTTTGTGCACATTCCCCTGATCTCTCTCTCTCTCTCTCTCTCAATGCTCAGTTGTTGTATTTGTTGATGTTGTGGACTCCCCTGATCTCTCTCTCTCTCTCTCTCTCTCAATGCTCAGTTGCTGTATTTGTTGTTGTTGTGGACAATCCCCTGATCTCTCTCTCTCTCTCTCTCTCAATGCTCAGTTGTTGTATTTGTTGTTTTTGTGCACATTCGCCTGATCTCTCTCTCTCTCTCTCTCTCAATGCTCAGTTGTTGTTACTGTTGTTGTTGTGGACATCCCCTGATCTCTCTCTCTCTCTCTCTCAATGCTCAGTTGTTGTATTTGTTGTTTTTGTGCACATTCCCCTGATCTCTCTCTCTCTCTCTCTCTCTCAATGATCAGTTGTTGTATTTGTTGTTGTTGTGGCCATTCCCCTGATCTCTCTCTCTCTCTCTCTCTCTCAATGCTCAGTTGTTGTATTTGCTGTGGTTGTGGACATTCCCCAGATCTCTCTCTCTCTCTCTCTCTCAATACTCAGTTGTTGTATTTGTTGTTGTTGTGGACATTCCCCTGATCTCTCTTTCTCTCTCTCTCTCTCTCAATGCTCAGTTGTTGTGTTTGTTGTTGTTGTGGACATTCCCCTGATATCTCTCTCTCTCTCTCTCAATGCTCAGTTGATGTATTTGTTGTTGTTGTGGACATTCCCCTGATCTCTCTCTCTCTCTCTCTCTCAATGCTCAGTTGTTGTATTTGTTGTTGTTGTGGTCATTCCCCTGATCTCTCTCTCTCTCTCTCTCTCAATGCTCAGTTGTTGTATTTGTTGTTGTTGTGGACATTCCCCTGATCTCTCTCTCTCTCTCTCTCAATGTTCAGTTGTTGTATTTGTTGTTGTTGTGGACATTCCCCTGATCTCTCTCTCTCTCTCTCTCGCTCTCTCTATCAATGCTCAATTGTTTTTGTTTGTTGATGTTGTGGACATTCCCCTGATCTCTCTCTCTCTCTCTCTCTCTCTCTCAATGATCAGTTGTTGTATTTGTTGTTGTTGTGGACATTCCCCTGATCTCTCTCTCTCTCTCTCTCTCTCTCCCAATGATCAGTTGTTGTATTTGTTGTTGTTGTGGACATTCCCCTGATCTCTCTCTCTCTCTCTCTCTCTCTCAATGATCAGTTGTTGTATTTGTTGTTGTTGTGGACATTCCCCTGATCTCTCTCTCTCTCTCTCTCTCTCAATGATCAGTTGTTGTATTTGTTGTTGTTGTGGAAATTCCCCTGATCTCTCTCTCTCTCTCTCTCTCTCAATGCTCAGTTGTTGTATTTGTTGTTGTTGTGGACATTCCCCTGATCTCTCTCTCTCTCTCTCTCAATGCTCAGTTGTTGTATTTGTTGTTTTTGTGCACATTCCCCTGATCTCTCTCTCTCTCTCTCTCTCAATGCTCAGTTGTTGTATTTGTTGTTGTTGTGGACATTCCCCTGATCTCTCTCTCTCTCTCTCTCAATGCTCAGCTGTTGTATTTGTTGTTTTTGTGCACATTCCCCTGATCTCTCTCTCTCTCACTCTCTCAATGCTCAGTTGTTGTATTTGTTGTTGTTGTGGACATCCCCTGATCTCTCTCTCTCTCTCTAAGTGCTCAGTTGTTGTATTTGTTGTTTTTGTGCACATTCCCCTGATCTCTCTCTCTCTCTCTCTCTCAATGCTCAGTTGTTGTATTTGTTGTTGTTGTGGACATCCCCTGATCTCTCTCTCTCTCTCTCTCTCTCAATGCTCAGTTGTTGTATTTGTTGTTTATGTGCACTTTCCCCTGATCTCACTCTCTCTCTCTCTCTCTCAATGCTCAGTTGTTGTATTTGTTGTTTTTGTGCACATTCCCCTGATCTCTCCCTCTCTCTCTCAGTGATCAGTTGTTGTATTTGTTGTTGTTGTGGCCATTCCCCTTATCTCTCTCTCTCTCTCTATCTCTCAATGCTCAGTTGTTGTATTTGTTGTTGTTGTGAACATTCCCCTGATCTCTCTCTCTCTCTCTCTCAATGCTGAGTTGTTGTATTTGTTGTTGTTGTGGACATTCCCCTGATCTCTCTATCTCTCTCTCTCTCAATGCTCAGTAGTTGTATTTGTTGTTGTTGTGGACATTCCCCTGATCTCTCTCTCTCTCTCTCTCTCTCTCAATGCACAGTTGTTGTATTTGTTGTTGTTGTCGACATTTCCTGATCTCTCTCTCTCTCACTCAATGTTCAGTTGTCGTATTTGTTGTTGTTGTGGACATTCCCCTGATCTCTCTCTCTCTCTCTCTCAATGCTCAGTTGATGTATTTGTTATTGTTGTGGACATTCCCCTGATCTCTCTCTCTCTCTTTCTCTCTCTCAATGCTCAGTTGTTGTATTTGTTGTGGTTGTGGACATTCCCCTGATCTCTCTCTCTCTCTCTCTCTCTCAATGCACAGTTGTTGTATTTGTTCTTGTTGTGGACTTTCCCCTGATCTCTCTCTCTCTCTCTCTCTTAATGCTCAGTTGTTGTATTTGTTGTTGTTGTGGACATTCCCCTGATCTCTCTCTCTCTCTCTCTCTCAATGCTCAGTTGTTGTATTTGTTGTGGTTGTGGACATTCCCCTGATCTCTCTCTCTCTCTCTCTCTCTCAATGCTCTGTTGTTGTACTTGTTGTTGTTGTGGACATTCCCCTGATCTCTCCCTCTCTCTCTCTCAAGGCTCAGTTGATGTATTTGTTGTTGTGGACATTCCCCTGATCTCTCTCTCTCTCTCTCTCAATGCTCAGTTGTTGTATCTGTTGTTGTTGTGGACATTCCTCTGATCTCTCTCTCTCTCTCTCAATGCTCAGTTGTTATATTTGTTGTTGTTGTGGACATTCCCCTGATCTCTCTCTATCTCTCTCTCAATGCTCAGTTGTTGGATTTGTTGTTGTTGTGGACATTCCCCTGATCTCTCTCACTCTCTCTCTCTCTCAATGCTCAGTTGTTGTATTTGTTGTAGTTGTGGACATTCCCCTGATCTCTCTCTCTCTCTCTCTCAATGTTCAGTTGTTGTATTTGTTGTTGTTGTGGACATTCCCCTGATCTCTCTCTCGCTCTCTCTCAATGCTCATTTGTTATACTTGTTGTTGTTGTGGCCATTCCTCTGATCTCTCTCTCTCTCTCTCTCTCTCAATGCTCAGTTGTTGTATTTGTTGTTGTTGTGGACATTCCCCTGATCTCTCTCTCTCTCTCTCTCAATGCTCAGTTGTTGTATTTGTTGTTGTTGTGGACATTCCCCTGATATCTCTCTCTCTCTCTCTCAAAGCTCAGTTGTTGTATTTGTTGTTGTTGCGGACATTCCCCTGATCTCTCTCTCTCTCTCTCTCTCTCTCAATGCTCAGTTGTTGTAATTGTTGTTGTTGTGGACATCCCCTGATCTCTCTCTCTCTCTATATCAATTCTCAGTTGTTGTATTTGTTGTTGTTTTGCACATTTCCCTGATCTCTCTCTCTCCCTCTCAATGCTCAGTTGTTGTATTTGTTGTTGTTGTGGACATTCCCCTGATCTCTCTCTCTCTCTCTCTCTCAATGATCAGTTGTTGTATTTATTGTTGTTGTGGACATTCCCCTGATCTCTCTCTCTCTCGCTCTCTCTCTCAATGCTCAGTTGTTGTATTTGTTGTTGTTGTGGACATTCCCCTGATCTCTCTCTCTCTCTCTCTCTCGATGCCCAGTTGTTGTATTTGTTGTTGTTGTGGACATTCCCCTGATCTCTCTCTCTCTCTCTCTCTCTCTCTCTCAAGGCACAGTTGTTGTATTTGTTGTTGTTGTGGACATCCCCTGATATCTCTCTCTCTCTCTCTCTCAATGATCAGTTGTTGTATTGGTTGTTTTTGTGCACATTCCCCTGATGTCTCTCTCTCTCTCTCTCCCTCTCAATGCTCAGTTGTTGTATTTGTTGTTTTTGTGCTCATTCCCCTGATCTCTCTCTCTCTCTCTCTCTCTCAATGCTCAGTTGTTGTATTTGTTATTTTTGTGCACATTCCCCTGATCTCTCTCTCTCTCTCACTCTCAATGCTCAGTTGTTGTATTTGTTGTGGTTGTGGACATTCCCCATTCTCTCTCTCTCTCTCTCTCTCTCAATACTCAGTTGATGTATTTGTTGTTGTTGTGGTCATTCCCCTGATCTCTCTCTCTCTCTCTCTCTCTCTCTCAATGCTCAGTTGATGTATTTGTTATTGTTGTGGACATTCCCCTGATCTCTCTCTCTCTCTCTCAATGCTCAGTTGTTGTATTTGTTGTTGTTGTGGACATTCCCCTGATCTCTCTCTCTCTCTCTCAATGCTCAGTTGTTGTATTTGTTGCTGTTGTGGACATTCCCCTGATCTCTCTCTCTCTCTCTCTTTCTCAATGCTCAGTTGTCGTATTTGTTACTGATGTGGACATTCCCTTGATCTCTCTCTCTCTCAATGCTCAGTTGTTGTATTTGTTGTTGTTGTGGACATTCCCCTGATCTCTCTCTCCCTCTCTCGCTCTCTCTCTCAATGCTCAGTTGTTGTATTTGTTGTTGTTGTGGACATTCCCCTGATCTCTCTCTCTCTCTCTCTCTCTCAATGCTCAGTTGTTGTATTTGTTGTTGTTTGTGGACATTCCCCTGATCTCTGTCTCTCTCTCTCTATATCTCTCAATGCTCAGTTGTTGTATTTGTTGTTGTTGTGGACATTCCCCTGATCTCTCTCTCTCTCTCTCTCAATGCTCAGTTGTTGTATTTGTTGTTGTTGTGGACATTCCCCTGATCTGTCTCTCTCTCTCTCTCTCTCAATGCTCAGTTGTTGTATTTGTTGTTGTTGTGGTCATTCCCATGATCTCTCTCTCTCTCTCTCTCTCTCTCAATGCTCAGTTGTTGTTTTTGTTGTTGTTGTGGACATTCCCCTGATCTCTCTCTCTCTCTCAATGCTCAGTTGTTGTATTTGTTGTTGTTGTGGACATTCCCCTGATCGCTCTCTCTCTCTCTCCCTCTCTCTCAATGCTCAGTTGTTGTATTTGTTGTTGTTGTGGACATTCCCCTGATCTCTCTCTCTCTCTCTCTCTCTCTCTCAATGCTCAGTTGTTGTATTTGTTGTTGTTGTGGCCATTCCCCTGATCTCTCTCTCTCTCTCTCTCTCTCTCAATGCTCAGTTGTTGTATTTGTTGTTGTGGTGGACATTCCCCTGATCTCTCTCTCTCTCTCTCTCTCTCTCTCAATGCTCAGTTGTTGTATTTGTTGTTGTGGTGGACATTCCCCTGATCTCTCTCTCTCTCTCTCTATCTCAATGCTCAGTTGTTGTATTTGATGTTGTTGTGGACATTCCCCTGATCTCTCTCTCTCTCTCTCAATGCTCTGTTGTTGTATTTGTTGTTGTTGTGGCCATTCCGCTGATCTCTCTCTCTCTCTCTCTTTCTCTCTCAATGCTCAGTTGTTGTTTTTGATGTTTTTGTGGACATTCCCCTGATCTCTCTCTCTCTCTCTCTCTCTCTCAATGCTCAGTTGTTGTATTTGTTGTTGTTGTGCACATTCCCCTGATCTCTCTCTCTCTCTCTCTCTCAATGCTCAGATGTTGTTTTTGTTGTTGTTGTGGACATTCCCCTGATCTCTCTCTCTCACTCTCCCTCTCTCTCAATGCTCAGTTGTTGTATTTGTTGTTGTTGTGGACATTCCCCTGATCTCTCTCTCTCTCTCTCTCTCTCAATGCTCAGTTGTTGTATTTGTTGTTGTTGTGGCCATTCCCCTGATCTCTCTCTCTCTCTCTCTCAATGCTCAGTTGTTTTATTCGTTGTTGTGGTGGACATTCCCTGATCTCTCTCTCTCTCTCTCTCTCTCTCTCTCAATGCTCAGTTGTTGTATTTGTTGTTGTGGTGGACATTCCCCTGATCTCTCTCTCTCTCTCTCTATCTCAATGCTCAGTTGTTGTGTTTGTTGTTGTTGTGGACATTCCCCTGATCTCTCTCTCTCTTTCTCTCTCAATGCTCAGTTGTTGTATTTGTTGTTGTTGTGGACATTCCCCTGATCTCTCTCTCTCTCTCTCTCTCTCAATGCTCAGTTGTTTTATTTGTTGTTGTTGTGGACATTCCCCTGATCTCTCTCTCTCTCTCTCTCTCAATGCTCAGTTGTTGTATTTGTTGTTGATGTGGACATTCCCCTGATCTCTCTCTCTCTCTCTCTCTCTCAATGCTCAGTTGTTGTATTTGTTGTTGTTGCGGACATTCCCCTGATCTCTCTCTCTCTCTCTCTCTCAATGCTCAGTTGTTGTATTTGTTGTTGTGGACATTCCCCTGATCTCTCTCTCTCTCTCTCTCAATGCTCAGTTGTTGTATTTGTTATTGTTGTGGACATTCCCCTGATCTCTCTCTCTCTCTCTCTCTCAATGCTCAGATGTTGTATTTGTTATTATTGTGGACATTCCCCTGATCTCTCTCTCTCTCTCACTCTCTCAATGCTCAGTTGTTGTTGTAGACATTCCCCTGATCTCTCTCTCTCTCTCCCAATGCTCAGTTGTTGTATTTGTTGTTGTTGTGGACATTCCCCTGATCTCTCTCTCTCTCTCTCTCTCAATGCTCAGTTGTTGTATTTGTTGTTGTTGTGGACATTTTCCGGATCTCTCTCTCTCTCTTTCTCTCTCAATGCTCAGTTGTTGTATTTGTTGTTGTTGTGGACATTTTCCGGATCTCTCTCTCTCTCTCTCTCTCTCTCAATGCTCAGTTGTTGTATTTGTTGTTGTTGTGGACATACCCCTGATCTCTCTCTCTCTCTCTCTCTCTCAATGCTCAGTTGTTGTATTTGTGGTTGTGGACATTCCCCTGATCTCTCTCTCTCTCTCTCTCAATGCTCATTTGTTGTATTTGTTGTTGTTGTGCACATTCCCCTGATCTCTCTCTCTCTCCCTCTCAATGCTCAGTTGTTGTATTTGTTGTTGTTGTGGACATTCCCCTGATCTCTGTCTCTCTCCCTTAATGCTCAGTTGTTGTATTTGTTGTTGTTGTGGACATTCCCCTGATCTCTCTCTCTCTCTCTCAATGCTCAGTTGTTGTATTTGTGGTTGTGGACATTCCCCTGATCTCTCTCTCTCTCCCTCTCTCTCAATGCTCAGTTGTTGTATTTGTTGTTGTTGTGGACATTCCCCTGAACTCTCTCTCTCTCTCTCTCACTGCTCAGTAGTTGTATTTGTTGTTGTTGTGGAAATTCCCCTGATCTCTCTCTCTCTCTCTCTCTCTCTCAATGATCAGTTGTTGTATTTGTTGTTTTTGTGCACATTCCCCTGATCTCTCTCTCTCTCTCTCTCTCTCTCAATGCTCAGTTGTTGTATTGTTGTTGTTGTGCGCATTCCCCTGATCTCTCTCTCTCTCTCTCAATGCTCAGTTGTTGTATTTCTTGTTGTTGTGGACATTACCATGATCTCTCTCTCTCTCTCTCTCTCTCAATGTTCAGTTGTTGTATTTGTTGTTGTTGTGGACATTCCCCTGATCTCTCTCTCTCTCTCTCTCTCAATGCTCAGTTGTTGTATTTGTTGTTGTTGTGGACATTCCCCTGATCTCTCTCTCTCTCTCTCTCTCAATGCTCAGTTGTTGTATTTGTTGTTGTTGTGGACATTCCCCTGATCTCTCTCTCTCTCTCTCTCTGTCTCAATGCTCAGTTGTATTTGTTGTAGTTGCGGACATACCCCTGATCTCTCTCTCTCTCTCTCTCTCAATGCTCAGTTGTTGTATTTGTTGTTGTTGTGGACATTCCCCTGATCTCTCTCTCTCTCTCTCTCTCAATGCTCAGTTGTTGTATTTGATGTTGTTGTGGACATTCCCCTGATCTCTCTCTCTCTCCCTCAATGCTCAGTTGTTGTATTTGATGTTGTTGTGGACATTCCCCTGATCTCTCTCTCTCTCTCTCTCAAAACTCAGTTGTTGTTTTTGTTGTTGTTGTGGACATTCCCCTGATCTCTCTCTCTCTCTCTCTCCCTGTCAATGGTCAGTTGTTGTATTTGCTGTTGTTGTGCACATTCCCCTGATCTCTCTCTCCCTCGCTCTCTCACTGCTCAGTAGTTGTGTTTGTTGTAGTTTTGGACATTCCCCTGATCTCTCTCTCTCTCTCTCTCTCAATGCTCAGTTGTTGTATTTGTTGTTGTTGTGCACATTCCCCTGATCTCTCTCTCCCTCGCTCTCTCAATGCTCAGTAGTTGTATTTGTTGTTGTTGTGGACATTCCCCTGATTTCTCTCTCTCTCTCTCTCCCTGTCAATGCTCAGTTGTTGTATTTGTTGTTGTTGTGGACATTCCCCAGATCTCTCTCTCTCTCTCTCTCTCTCTCAATGTTCAGTAGTTGTATTTGTTGTTGTTGTGGACATTCCCCTGATCTCTCTCTCTCTCTCTCTCAATGCTCAGCTGTTGTATTTGTTGTTGTTGTGGACATTCCCCTGATCTCTCTCTCTCTCTCTCTCTCTCTCAATGCTCAGCTGTTGTATTTGTTGTTGTTGTGGACATTCCCCTGATCTCTCTCTCTCTCTCTCTCAATGCTCAGCTGTTGTATTTGTTGTTGTTGTGGACATTCCCCTGATCTCTCTCTCTCTCTCTGTCTCTCAATGCTCAGTTGTTGTATTTATTGTTGTGGTGGACATTCCCCTGATCTCTCTTTCTCTCTCAATGCTCAGTTGTTGTATTTGTTGTTGTGGTGGACATTCCCCTGATCCCTCTCACTCTCTCTCTCTCAATGCTCAGTTGTTGTATTTGTTGTTGTTGTGGACATTCCCCTGATCTCTCTCTCACTCTCTCTCTCAATGATCAGTTGTTGTATTTGTTGTTGTTGTGGACATTCCCCTGATCTCTCTCTCTCTCTCTCTCTCTCAATGCTCAGCTGTTGTATTTGTTGTTGTTGTGGACATTCCCCTGATCTCTCTCTCTCTGTTTCTCTCAATGCTCAGTTGTTGTATTTGTTGTTGTGGTGGACATTCCCCTGATCTCTCTCTCTGTCTCTCTCTCAATGCTCAGTTGTATTATTTGTTGTTGTTGTGGACATTCCCCTGATCTCTCTCTCTCTCTCTCTCTCTCAATGCTCAGTTGTTGTATTTGTTGTTGTTGTGGACATTCCCCTGATCTCTCTCTCTCTCTCTCTCAATGCTCAGTTGTTATATTTGTTGTTGTTGTGGATATTCCCCTCATCTCTCTCTCTCTCAATGTTCAGTTGTATTTGTTGTTGTTGTGGACATTCCCCTGATCTCTCTCTCTCTCTCTCAATGCTCAGTTCTTGTATTTGTTGTTGTTGTGGACAGTCCCCTGATCTCCCTCTCTCTCTCTCTCTCAATGCTCAGTTGTTGTATCTGTTGTTGTTGTGGACATTCCCCTGATCTCTCTCTCTCTCTCTCTCTCAATGCTCAGTTGTTGTATTTGTTGTTGTTGTGGACATTCCCCTGATCTCTCTCTCTCTCTCTCTCTCAATTCTCAGTTGTTGTATTTGTTGTTGTTGTGGACATTCCCCTGATCTCTCTCTCTCTCTCAATGCTCAGTTTTTGTATTTGTTGTTCTTGTGGACATTCCCCTGATTTCTCTCTCTCTCTCTCTCTCAATGCTCAGTTGTTGTATTTGTTGTTGTTGTGGACATTACCATGATCTCTCTCTCTCTCAATTCTCAGTTGTTGTATTTGTTGTTGTTGTGGACATTCCCCTGATCCCTCTCTCTCTCTCAATGCTCAGTTGTTGTATTTGTTGTTCATGTGGACATTCCCCTGATCTCTCTCTCTCTCTCTCTCTCAATGCTCAGTTGTTGTATTTGTTGTTGTTGTGGATATTCCCATGATCTCTCTCTCTCTCTCTCAATTCTCAGTTGTTGTATTTGTTGTTGTTGTGTACATTCCCCTGATCTCTCTCTCTCTCTCAATGCTCAGTTGTTGTATTTGTTGTTGTTGTGGACATTCCCCTGATCTCTCTCTCTCTCTCTCTCAATGCTCAGTTGTTGTATTTGTTGTTGTTGTGGCCATTCACCTGATCTCTCTCCCTCTCTCTCTCTCTCAATGCTCAGTTGTTGTATTTGTTGTTGTTGCGGACATTTCCCTGATCTCACTCTCTCTCTCTCAATGATCAGTGGTTGTATTTGTTGTTGTTGAGGACATTCCCCTGATCTCTCTCTCTCTCTCTCAATTCTGAGCTGTTGTATTTGTTGTTGTTGTGGACATTCCCCTGATCTCTCTCTCTCTCTCTCTCTCTCTGTCTCAATGCTCAGTTGTTGTATTTGTTGTTGTTGTGGACGTTCCCCTGATCTCTCTCTCTCTCTTTCTCAATGCTCATTTGTTGTATTTGTTGTTGTTGTGGACATTCCCCTAATCTCTCTCTCTCTCTCTCTCTCTCTCAATGCTCAGTTGTTGTATTTGTTGTTGTTGACATTCCCCTGAGTTCTCTCACTCTCTCTCAATGCTCAGTTGTTGTATTTGTTGTTGTTGCGGACATTCCCCTGATCTCTCTCTCTCTCTCTATCTTCTCAATGCTCAGTTGTTGTATTTGTTGTTGTTGTGGACATACCCCTGATCTCTCTCTCTCTCTCTCTCTCAAAGCTCAGTAGTTGTATTTGATCTTGTTGCGGACATTCTCCTGATCTCTCTCTCTCTCTCTCTCTCTTCCTCAATGCTCAGTTGATGTATTTGTTGTTGTGGACATTCCCCTGATCTCTCTCTCAATGCTCAGTTGTTGTATTTGTCGTTGTTGCGGACATTCCCCTGATCTCTCTCTCTCTCTCAATGCTCAGTTGTTGTATTTGTTGTTGTTGCGGTCGTTCCCCTGATCTCTCTCTCTCTTCTCTCTCAATGCGCATTTGTTGTATTTGTTGTTGTTGTGGACATTCCCCTGATCTCTCTCTCTCTCTCTCTCTCTCTCAATGCTCAGTTGTTGTATTTGTTGTTGTTGTGGACATACCCCTGATCTCTCTCTCTCTCTCTCTTTCTCAATGCTCAGTTGTTGTATTTGTGGTTGTGGACATTCCCCTGATCTCTCTCTCTCTCTCTCTCAATGCTCATTTGTTGTATTTGTTGTTGTTGTGCACATTCCCCTGATCTCTCTCTCTCTCCCGCTCAATGCTCAGTTGTTGTATTTGTTGTTGTTGTGGACATTCCCCTGATCTCTCTCTCTCTCCCTTAATGCTCACTTGTTGTATTTGTTGTTGTTGTGGACATTCCCCTGATCTCTCTCTCTCTCTCTCAATGCTCAGTTGTTGTATTTGTGGTTGTGGACATTCCCCTGATCTCTCTCTCTCTCCCTCTCTCTCAATGCTCAGTTGTTGTATTTGTTGTTGTTGTGGATATTCCCCTGAACTCTCTCTCTCTCTCTCTCAATGCTCAGTAGTTGTATTTGTTGTTGTTGTGGAAATTCCCCTGATCTCTCTCTCTCTCTCTCTCTCTCTCAATGATCAGTTGTTGTATTTGTTGTTTTTGTGCACATTCCCCTGATCTCTCTCTCTCTCTCTCTCTCTCAATGCTCAGTTGTTGTATTTGTTGTTGTTGTGCACATTCCCCTGATCTCTCTCTCAATGCTCAGTTGTTGTATTTCTTGTTGTTGTGGA
Source organism: Cetorhinus maximus (assembly GCF_964194155.1). Classification (NCBI taxonomy): domain Eukaryota; kingdom Metazoa; phylum Chordata; class Chondrichthyes; order Lamniformes; family Cetorhinidae; genus Cetorhinus; species Cetorhinus maximus. The sequence continues at coordinate 22,315 of NW_027597591.1, forward strand.
CATTCCCCTGATCTCTCTCTCTCTCTCTCTCTCTCAATGTTCAGTTGTTGTATTTGTTGTTGTTGCGGACATTCCCCTGATCTCTCTCTCTCTCTCTCTCTCAATGCTCAGTTGTTGTATTTGTTGTTGTTGTGGACATTCCCCTGATCTCTCTCTCTCTCTCTCTCTCAATGCTCAGTTGTTGTATTTGTTGTTGTTGTGGACATTCCCCTGATCTCTCTCTCTCTCTCTCTCTGTCTCAATGCTCAGTTGTATTTGTTGTTGTTGTGGACATTCCCCTGATCTCTCTCTCTCTCTCTCCCTCAATGCTCAGTTGTTGTATTTGTTGTAGTTGCGGACATACCCCTGATCTCTCTCACTCTCTCTCTCTCAATGCTCATTTGTTGTATTTGTTGTTTTTGTGGACATTCCCCTGATCTCTCTCTCTCTGTCTCCCTCAATGCTCAGTTGTTGTATTTGTTGTTGTTGTGGACATTCCCCTGATCTCTCTCTCTCTCTCTCTCAATGCTCAGTTGTTGTATTTGTTGTTGTTGTTGGACATTCCCCTGATCTCTCTCTCCCTCTCTCTCTCAATGGTCAGTTGTTGTATTTGTTGTTGATGTGGACATTCCCCTGATCTCTCTCTCTCTCCCTCAATGCTCAGTTGTTGTATTTGATGTTGTTGTGGACATTCCCCTGATCTCTCTCTCTCTCTCTCTCAAAACTCAGTTGTTGTTTTTGTTGTTGTTGTGGACATTCCCCTGATCTCTCTCTCTCTCTCTCTCCCTGTCAATGCTCAGTTGTTGTATTTGCTGTTGTTGTGCACATTCCCCTGATCTCTCTCTCCCTCGCTCTCTCACTGCTCAGTAGTTGTGTTTGTTGTAGTTTTGGACATTCCCCTGATCTCTCTCTCTCTCTCTCTCTCAATGCTCAGTTGTTGTATTTGTTGTTGTTGTGCACATTCCCCTGATCTCTCTCTCCCTCGCTCTCTCAATGCTCAGTAGTTGTATTTGTTGTTGTTGTGGACATTCCCCTGATTTCTCTCTCTCTCTCTCTCCCTGTCAATGCTCAGTTGTTGTATTTGTTGTTGTTGTGGACATTCCCCAGATCTCTCTCTCTCTCTTTCTCTCTCTCAATGTTCAGTAGTTGTATTTGTTGTTGTTGTGGACATTCCCCTGATCTCTCTCTCTCTCTCTCTCAATGCTCAGCTGTTGTATTTGTTGTTGTTGTGGACATTCCCCTGATCTCTCTCTCTCTCTCTCTCAATGCTCAGCTGTTGTATTTGTTGTTGTTGTGGACATTCCCCTGATCTCTCTCTCTCTCTCTCTCTCTCTCTCAATGCTCAGTTGTTGTATTTATTGTTGTGGTGGACATTCCCCTGATCTCTCTTTCTCTCTCAATGCTCAGTTGTATTTGTTGTTGTGGTGGACATTCCCCTGATCCCTCTCACTCTCTCTCTCTCAATGCTCAGTTGTTGTATTTGTTGTTGTTGTGGACATTCCCCTGATCTCTCTCTCTCTCTCTCTCTCTCTCTCAATGATCAGTTGTTGTATTTGTTGTTGTTGTGGACATTCCCCTGATCTCTCTCTCTCTCTCTCTCTCTCTCAATGCTCAGCTGTTGTATTTGTTGTTGTTGTGGACATTCCCCTGATCTCTCTCTCTCTCTCTCTCAAGGCTCAGCTGTTGTATTTGTTGTTGTTGTGGACATTCCCCTGATCTCTCTCTCTCTCTCTCTCTCTCAATGCTCCGTTGTTGTATTTATTGTTGTGGTGGACATTCCCCTGATCTCTCTTTCTCTCTCAATGCTCAGTTGTTGTATTTGTTGTTGTGGTGGACATTCCCCTGATCCCTCTCTCTCTCTCTCTCTCAATGCTCAGTTGTTGTATTTGTTGTTGTTGTGGACATTCCCCTGATCTCTCTCTCTCTCTCTCTCTCTCTCTCAATGATCAGTTGTTGTATTTGTTGTTGTTGTGGACATTCCCCTGATCTCTCTCTCTCTCTCTCTCTCAATGCTCAGCTGTTGTATTTGTTGTTGTTGTGGACATTCCCCTGATCGCTCTCTCTCTGTTTCTCTCAATGCTCAGTTGTTGTATTTGTTGTTGTGGTGGACATTCCCCTGATCTCTCTCTCTCTCTCTCTCTCAATGCTCAGTTGTTGTATTTGTTGTTGTTGTGGACATTCCCCTGATCTCTCTCTCTCTCTCTCTCTCTCTCAATGCTCAGTTGTTGTATTTGTTGTTGTTGTGGACATTCCCCTGATCTCTCTCTCTCTCTCTCTCAATGCTCAGTTGTTGTATTTGTTGTTGTTGTGGATATTCCCCTCATCTCTCTCTCTCTCAATGTTCAGTTGTATTTGTTGTTGTTGTGGACATTCCCCTGATCTCTCTCTCTCTCTCTCTCAATGCTCAGTTCTTGTATTTGTTGTTGTTGTGGACAGTCCCCTGATCTCCCTCTCTCTCTCTCTCTCAATGCTCAGTTGTTGTATTTGTTGTTGTGGACATTCCCCTGATCTCTCTCTCTCTCTCTCTCTCAATGCTCAGTTGTTGTATTTGTTGTTGTTGTGGACATTCCCCTGATCTCTCTCTCTCTCTCTCTCTCAATTCTCAGTTGTTGTATTTGTTGTTGTTGTGGACATTCCCCTGATCTCTCTCTCTCTCTCAATGCTCAGTTTTTGTATTTGTTGTTCTTGTGGACATTCCCCTGATTTCTCTCTCTCTCTCAATGCTCAGTTGTTGTATTTGTTGTTGTTGTGGACATTACCATGATCTCTCTCTCGCTCAATTCTCAGTTGTTGTATTTGTTTTTGTTGTGGACATTCCCCTGATCCCTCTCTCTCTCTCAATGCTCAGTTGTTGTATTTGTTGTTCATGTGGACATTCCCCTGATCTCTCTCTCTCTCTCTCTCTCAATGCTCAGTTGTTGTATTTGTTGTTGTTGTGGATATTCCCATGATCTCTCTCTCTCTCTCTCAATTCTCAGTTGTTGTATTTGTTGTTGTTGTGGACATTCCCCTGATCTCTCTCTCTCTCTCTCTCTCTCAATGCTCAGTTGTTGTATTTGTTGTTGTTGTGGACATTCCCCTGATCTCTCTCTCTCTCTCTCTCAATGCTCAGTTGTTGTATTTGTTGTTGTTGTGGCCATTCACCTGATCTCTCTCCCTCTCTCTCTCTCTCAATGCTCAGTTGTTGTATTTGTTGTTGTTGTGGACATTCCCCTGATCTCACTCTCTCTCTCTCAATGATCAGTGGTTGTATTTGTTGTTGTTGAGGACATTCCCCTGATCTCTCTCTCTCTCTCTCTCTCTGTCTCAATGCTCAGTTGTTGTATTTGTTGTTGTTGTGGACGTTCCCCTGATCTCTCTCTCTCTCTCTCTCAATGCTCATTTGTTGTATTTGTTGTTGTTGTGGACATTCCCCTGATCTCTCTCTCTCTCCCTCTCTCTCAATGCTCAGTTGTTGTATTTGTTGTTGTTGTGGACATTCCCCTAATCTCTCTCTCTCTCTCTCTCTCTCTCAATGCTCAGTTGTTGTATTTGTTGTTGTTGACATTGCCCTGATTTCTCTCACTCTCTCTCAATGCTCAGTTGTTGTATTTGTTGTTGTTGCGGACATTCCCCTGATCTCTCTCTCTCTCTCTATCTTCTCAATGCTCAGTTGTTGTATTTGTTGTTGTTGTGGACATACCCCTGATCTCTCTCTCTCTCTCTCTCTCAAAGCTCAGTAGTTGTATTTGATCTTGTTGCGGACATTCTCCTGATCTCTCTCTCTCTCTCTCTCTTCCTCAATGCTCAGTTGTTGTATTTGTTGTTGTGGACATTCCCCTGATCTCTCTCTCTCTCTCTCAATGCTCAGTTGTTGTATTTGTTGTTGTTGCGGACATTCCCCTGATCTCTCTCTCTCTCTCAATGCTCAGTTGTTGTATTTGTTGTTGTTGCGGTCGTTCCCCTGATCTCTCTCTCTCTTCTCTCTCAATGCGCATTTGTTGTATTTGTTGTTGTTGTGGACATTCCCCTGATCTCTCTCTCTCTCTCTCTCAATGCTCAGTTGTTGTATTTGTTGTTGTTGTGGACATTCCCCTGATCTCTCTCTCTCTCTCAATGCTCAGTTGTTGTATTTGTTGTTGTTGTGGACATTCCCCTGATCTCTCTCTCTCTCTCTCTCTCAATGCTCAGTTGCTGTATTTGTTGTTGTTGTGGACATTCCCCTGATCTCTCTCTCTCTCTCTCAATGCTCAGTTGTTGTATTTGTTGTTGTTGTGGACATTCCCCTGATCTCTCTCTCTCTCTCTCTCTCTTTCTATCAATGCTCAGTTGTTGTATTTGTTGTTGTTGTGCACATTCCCCTGATCTCTCTCTCTCTCTCTCTCTCTCTCTCTCAATGCTCAGTTGTTGTATCTGTTGTTGTTGTGGACATTCCCCTGATCTCTCTCTCTCTCTCTCTCTCTCAATGCTCAGTTGCTGTATTTGTTGTTGTTGTGGACATTCCCCTGATCTCTCTCTCTCTCTCTCAATGCTCATTTGTTGTATTTGTTGTTGTTGTGGACATTCCCCTGATCTCTCTCTCTCTCTCTCTCTAAGTTCAGTTGTTGTATTTGTTGTTGATGTGGACATTCCCCTGATCTCTCTCTCTCTCTCTCTCTCAATGCTCAGTTGTTGTATTTGTTGTTTTTGTGGACGTTCCCCTGATCTCTCTCTCTCTCTCTCTCAATGCTCAGTTGTTGTATTTGTTGTTGTTGTGGACATTCCCCTGATCTCTCTCTCTCTCTCTCTCTCTCTCAATGCTCAGTAGTTGTATTTGTTGTTGTTGTGGACATTCCCCTGATCTCTCTCTCTCTCTCTCTCTCAATGCACAGTAGTTGTATTTGTTGTTGTTGTGGACATTCCCCTGATCTCTCTCTCTCTCTCTCTCTCAATGGTCAGTTGTTGTATTTGTTGTTGTTCTGGACATTCCCCTGATCTCTCTCTCTCTCTCCCTCAATGCTCAGTTGTTGTATTTGTTGTTGTTGTTGACATTCCCCTGATCTCTCTCTCTCTGTCCCTCTCTCTCTCAATGGTCAGTTGTTGTATTTGTTGTTGATGTGGACATTCCCCTTATATCTCTCTCTCTCAATGCTCAGTTGTTGTATTTGTTGCTGTTGTGGACATTCCCCTGATCTCTCTCTCTCTTTCTCCCTCAATGCTCAGTTGTTGTATTTGTTGTTGTTGTGGACATTCCCCTGATCTCTCTCTCTCTCTCTCTCAATGCTCAGTTGTTGTATTTGTTGTTGATGTGGACATTCCCCTGATCTCTCTCTCTCTCCCTCAATGCTCAGTTGTTGTATTTGATGTTGTTGTGGACATTCCCCTGATCTCTCTCTCTCTCTCTCTCAAAACTCAGTTGTTGTTTTTGTTGTTGTTGTGGACATTCCCCTGATCTCTCTCTCTCTCTCTCTCCCTGTCAATGCTCAGTTGTTGTATTTGCTGTTGTTGTGCACATTCCCCTGATCTCTCTCTCCCTCGCTCTCTCACTGCTCAGTAGTTGTGTTTGTTGTAGTTTTGGACATTCCCCTGAACTCTCACTCTCTCTCTCTCTCAATGCTCAGTTGTTGTATTTGTTGTTGTTGTGCACATTCCCCTGATCTCTCTCTCCCTCGCTCTCTCAATGCTCAGTAGTTGTATTTGTTGTTGTTGTGGACATTCCCCTGATTTCTCTCTCTCTCTCTCTCCCTGTAAATGCTCAGTTGTTGTATTTGTTGTTGTTGTGGACATTCCCCAGATCTCTCTCTCTCTCTCTCTCTCTCTCAATGTTCAGTAGTTGTATTTGTTGTTGTTGTGGACATTCCCCTGATCTCTCTCTCTCTCTCTCTCAATGCTCAGCTGTTGTATTTGTTGTTGTTGTGGACATTCCCCTGATCTCTCTCTCTCTCTCTCTCAATGCTCAGCTGTTGTATTTGTTGTTGTTGTGGACATTCCCCTGATCTCTCTCTCTCTCTCTCTCTCTCTCTCTCAATGCTCAGTTGTTGTATTTATTGTTGTGGTGGACATTCCCCTGATCTCTCTTTCTCTCTCAATGCTCAGTTGTTGTATTTGTTGTTGTGGTGGACATTCCCCTGATCCCTCTCACTCTCTCTCTCTCAATGCTCAGTTGTTGTATTTGTTGTTGTTGTGGACATTCCCCTGATCTCTCTCTCTCTCTCTCTCTCTCTCTCAATGATCAGTTGTTGTATTTGTTGTTGTTGTGGACATTCCCCTGATCTCTCTCTCTCTCTCTCTCTCTCTCAATGCTCAGCTGTTGTATTTGTTGTTGTTGTGGACATTCCCCTGATCTCTCTCTCTCTCTCTCTCAAGGCTCAGCTGTTGTCTTTGTTGTTGTTGTGGACATTCCCCTGATCTCTCTCTCTCTCTCTCTCTCTCAATGCTCCGTTGTTGTATTTATTGTTGTGGTGGACATTCCCCTGATCTCTCTTTCTCTCTCAATGCTCAGTTGTTGTATTTGTTGTTGTGGTGGACATTCCCCTGATCCCTCTCTCTCTCTCTCTCTCAATGCTCAGTTGTTGTATTTGTTGTTGTTGTGGACATTCCCCTGATCTCTCTCTCTCTCTCTCTCTCTCTCTCAATGATCAGTTGTTGTATTTGTTGTTGTTGTGGACATTCCCCTGATCTCTCTCTCTCTCTCTCTCTCAATGCTCAGCTGTTGTATTTGTTGTTGTTGTGGACATTCCCCTGATCTCTCTCTCTCTGTTTCTCTCAATGCTCAGTTGTTGTATTTGTTGTTGTGGTGGACATTCCCCTGATCTCTCTCTCTCTCTCTCTCTCAATGCTCAGTTGTTGTATTTGTTGTTGTTGTGGACATTCCCCTGATCTCTCTCTCTCTCTCTCTCTCTCTCAATGCTCAGTTGTTGTATTTGTTGTTGTTGTGGACATTCCCCTGATCTCTCTCTCTCTCTCTCAAAGCTCAGTTGTTGTATTTGTTGTTGTTGTGGATATTCCCCTCATCTCTCTCTCTCTCAATGTTCAGTTGTATTTGTGGTTGTTGTGGACATTCCCCTGATCTCTCTCTCTCTCTCTCTCAATGCTCAGTTCTTGTATTTGTTGTTGTTGTGGACAGTCCCCTGATCTCCCTCTCTCTCTCTCTCTCAATGCTCAGTTGTTGTATTTGTTGTTGTGGACATTCCCCTGATCTCTCTCTCTCTCTCTCTCTCAATGCTCAGTTGTTGTATTTGTTGTTGTTGTGGACATTCCCCTGATCTCTCTCTCTCTCTCTCTCTCAATTCTCAGTTGTTGTATTTGTTGTTGTTGTGGACATTCCCCTGATCTCTCTCTCTCTCTCAATGCTCAGTTTTTGTATTTGTTGTTCTTGTGGACATTCCCCTGATTTCTCTCTCTCTCTCAATGCTCAGTTGTTGTATTTGTTGTTGTTGTGGACATTACCATGATCTCTCTCTCGCTCAATTCTCAGTTGTTGTATTTGTTGTTGTTGTGGACATTCCCCTGATCCCTCTCTCTCTCTCAATGCTCAGTTGTTGTATTTGTTGTTCATGTGGACATTCCCCTGATCTCTCTCTCTCTCTCTCTCTCAATGCTCAGTTGTTGTATTTGTTGTTGGTGTGGATATTCCCATGATCTCTCTCTCTCTCTCTCAATTCTCAGTTGTTGTATTTGTTGTTGTTGTGGACATTCCCCTGATCTCTCTCTCTCTCTCTCTCAATGCTCAGTTGTTGTATTTGTTGT